>NW_027098425.1:0-60000 GCF_019320115.1 Miscanthus floridulus | reverse complement strand
TAGGAGGTGGCTACCGGCAGGCCATAAGTACCGCTTACAAAAGATGAATAAGTACTTTGACAATATGGATGAATCAAAATCTACTGCTCCATCAGGTTATAGTAAAGGGCACAGAGTGTATAAGATAGTTGAGAATGTCAAGTTTGTGTTTGGAAAAAAGACCAAAGATGGGAAACCAAGAAAGGTTGTGAAGGCAAATGAGGGGGACACATTCAAGAAGAAGTCTATTTTCTTTAAGTACTTATCGTACTGGAAAGACTTAGACGTACGACATGCGATCGATGGTATGCATGTTCAGAAGAATGTGTTTGACAGCGTAGTTGGAACTTTGCTAGACATAAAGAGCAAGACAAAGGAAGGTCTCAATTCACGTTTGGACATGCAACATTTAAAGATCAGAAAAGAACTTCACCCTGTACTCCTAGAGAATGGGAAGTACCATCTACTGGCAGCAAGCTATAACCTGAACAGAGAGGAGAAACATGCAATGTGTGTGTGGTTGAAGAATTTAAAAGTTCCATCTGGTTTCTGCTCCAACATAAGGAGTCTTGTTTCGATGAAAGACCTTACACTCACCAACTACAACTCACATGATTGTCATGTAATGCTGACCACTTTTCTTCCTATTGCCATCAGGGCTATAAATCCAGTGTTCTTAAAGATGGCAATCACACGGTTGTGCTACTTCTTCAATAAGATATCTGAGAAGGTAATTATCCGTGATGAGTTAGAGTCCCTACAGAAATTTGCTGCAGAGACATTGAGCCAGATGGAGATGTGCTTTCCCCCATCGTTCTTTGATATCATGGTACACCTTATTGTTCATTTGGTGCCTCAAATTGAGGCATTGGGCCCCATGTATTTCCATGAAATGTGGACGTATGAGCGTTTCATGTCAATATTGAATGGCTATATGTCAAATCGTGCTCATCCGGAGGGTTCCATGATAGAGGCATACACTACAAAAGAGGCCATTGAGTCTGGAGGACCATTATGTAATAATCTCCTAAAAGTCCAGGTATCAATTGGTTTGCCTCCGTTGCGACATGAGGGAAGGCTTGGTGGACGAGGGAGGATGGGACGAAAATCATTCATCCCGCCAGATTACAACATAGTCCTAGAGGTACATTACAGCATACTACAACAACTCATAATAATGGACCCATTCACCAAGCAGCACATGAAAGAGCTTCGTGAGGAGAATCCAGGATGCACAAATGATTGGGTACACAAAGAACACAAGCGTCGGTTCACCGCATGGCTAAAGAATTTGGACATGACAGATGAATCAGAAACCATCAAGATTTTAGCATCTGGACCATCAAGCCAGGTCATATCATGGCAGAGCTATGACATTAGTGGCTTCACATTTTCCACCAGTTTTAGGGACACCAAGCGCATGGCACAGAATAGTGGCGTTCGATGTGAGGCTGTAGATGATACAACTGGTGAAGAAACTACATACTTTGGATTCATTGATGACATATGGGAGGTTGAATATGGTCCACACCTGCAGATTCCAGTGTTCTGATGTCGATGGGTTCAAGATAAACATGTCACTGTGGATAACTATGGCCAAAGAGTTCTTGATCTAAGTAAAGTAGGTTACAAAGATGATCCGTGGATCCTTGCTAACCGTGCTGCACAGGTGTTCTATGTGGAACAAATTCTATCTACGAATGAAAAGAAAAGTACCCAAAAGCCAAAGCACGTAGCAATCCCTGGAAAGCAACAAATTGTAGGAGTTGATGGTGTAATGGTTTAGAGGATGTTAACCAGTTCAGCGAGATGTCTCTTTTTACAAACTTTGAAGAAAAGATAAAAAATGTGGAGAAAAGTATCCCGCAAACCTCTTTGCCCTGGGTGCGCCATGATGGACAAGGAAGGACTGTAGCACGCTAGATTGTTTATCATGTAACTAATGTATCACTTATCATTTGTACCTAATGCTACTCTTTCTTATTAAGCAAGATGTTTACATTTCCCCTTGTTGTATACCTTTGGACTATGATATTATTTTCTAACTTAATTAAACAAATCTTAATTAAAACCTCTTTCCCCTTCTTGTATACCTTTGGATTCTATATTATTTACTAACCCTAGGTACATGAAATATTAACTAACCCTAATTAACAAACCTTTAATTAAAAACTTAATTAATTCACGAACCCTAAGTACATGAAATAATAACTAACCCTATTAAACAAGCCTTTAATTACTAACTAAATTAATCCACTAAGTACATGAAATAATAAATAACCCTAATTAACAAACCATTATTTACTAACTAAATTAATCCACAAATCCTAATTAAGTACATGAAATAATAACTAACCCTAATTAACATACCATTAATTACTAACTAAACTAATTCACAAACCCTAAATAAAGGGAATAAATAACCTTTAATTACTTACTAAATTAACTAACAAACCTATTATTAATAAACACTAACTAAATTAACTAATTACTAACTAACTAAATTACTAACTAACTAAATTAGTACAGACGGGCCCAGCAGGCAACGCTGGCCCAGCAGGCCCAGCAGGCAAGGCGGGCCCAGCAGGCAACGCTAGCCCTAAATAAAGGGAATAAATAACCTGAATTCCTGTGGAAAATGAAAAAAACATTAGTACAGATGGCTGTTGATGAGGGCCGCCTGTACTAATGTAGGCGGCCCTCATTAACAGCCGCCTATACTAATATATTAGTACAGGCGGCGGTCAATGACGCCCGCCTGTGAAAAGATTTTTACAGGCGGTGGTCAATATGGCCCGCCTGTACTAATGTGCTCCAATATAAGTTCCCGCGCGTGGCCCGCGAAAATTTCTATGTCCCGGAGGCGCGAGTTCAGAAATTGGACGCCATCAGGCTACCGAAATCCGCCGCCGCTCCTCCACCGCTCGCCGGACCGCCACCATCGTGAGCTGCCGCTGCCACACCGCCGAGGGACCTCCACTCCGCCGGCACGCCTCCACGCCGCCGCCGAGGGACCTCCGCTCCGCCGCAGCGAGCCGCCGCCGCCAGCAGCTGCCGCGCCGCGCCGGGAATGCGCCTACACGCCGCCGCCGCGACCTCGCCGGAACGCCGAGAGGTAGGCCGTGCACACCCGCCACCGCCGAGCTCCGCTCCGAGGCGGCTCCGATCGGTGCGGCGGCGGCTGCCATGTGCGCCGCCGCGCGCGCGCCCCTCCGAGCGCCGGCGGCGTTGCCTGCTGGGCCTGGCAGGCCCTTGCTGGGCCTGCTGGGCCTAGCAGGCCGCCTTGCCTTTTTTTTAATTAATTAGTAATGTTTTATTAGTGTTTGTTAGGTAATTTTGTTAGTAATTAGCTAATTTAGTTAGTACTTTAGTTAGTTAGTAATTTAGTTAGTAAGTAATTAGTTAATTTAGTTAGTTAATTTAGTTAGGGTTTGTTTGCAAAATTTAGGAATGTTTTTTGTTATGGTTTTTTATTAATAGTTAGTAATATTTTTTGTTAGGGTTTATTTAGTAATTAGTTAATTTAGTTAGTTAATTTAGTTAGTGTTTATTAATAATAGGTTTGTTAGTTAATTTAGTAAGTAATTAACGGTTATTTATTCCCTTTATTTAGGGTTTGTGAATTAGTTTAGTTAGTAATTAATGGTATGTACTATGTTTTTTGTTAGGGTTTTTTTTCCATAATTTAGCTATGTTTTTTCCATGTTAATACTTATATTTCATGCAGATGAGTACTCCATCAAATGCTGAGCAGGCCGATGCCCAGATAGGTACACTGGGATCTGACTCCTCTGGATCCGAACCTTATAGGAGCCCGAGCGTATCACCACGTGAATCTCCTAGAGCTAAGAAGGCCCGTCTTGAGTTGGAACGTGACCCTAATTACGAGCCTGAAGATGAGCCAAATGATGATGAGGTATATATGCTCGTAGATTGTCTATACGAGAGAATAATGCATGTGTATGTATGTACCTATCAACTGAATTGACAGGAGGTGTTCTCTCAAGTTGTTGCCGAAATGGAGGTAGAGTCACAAGATGTTCATAAGGACACGGCGCCTCAAACGACCGGGACATCCTCCGAGCGAAGAAGTACAAAGAAAAAGAGTGATCGGGCACGAGGAGATAGAGGAAGGAATAGATTTCCAGAAGAAGTTTATAGGATTACAGAGATTAGCCCGAGCGGAGAGCCCTTAGCACCTCTAGAGGCGCTACCCAAATTTAGGGCCGCCATTGGATGGTTAGTAAAGGAAGAATTTGATATCACCTGGAGTGATTGGAGTATGGTGCCTGAAGGAAAGAGGAAGAATTGTTGGACTCGATTGTGCACTAAGTTTATTTTCCCGGAGGGAACAGAAGGTTTGGTCAAGGGTCATGTCATGAAGCAGTTAGCAATATCATTCCGAGGCTATAGGCACGATATGAATAAAAAGTGGCTACAGAAGGGGCGGGACCCAACGAAGTGGTACCCTATCACAGCAGAACAGTGGGCACATTTTAGTGTCATAAAAAACTCCGACGACTCCAAGGCTAAGAGCCAAGCCGCCTCAAGACTTGCGAAGAAGAACAAGTAGCACCACCACCTCGGCACTGGCGGTTACAAGACCAAGATTCCTAAATGGAGGGCAGAAGACGAAGCAAAGAGGAGAGAGGGCAAGTTGGCATTGACAGATATAGTGCCAGAACGAAGTGCGAATTGGCTTCGCGCTCGGAAGGCAAACACTGAGAGTGATGAGATCTCCTGTCCCGATGAGATCAAGCCAGTTGCCGAGAAGGTTTTGGAAGCAACAAACCTAGAAAAGACAGGTGCCTTCAAGTCACAGAGGGAGAGGGACAGCCTTTCCCATGCTCTAGGTAACAAAATTATATTTTCCATTTTGTTCGAGTAAAATAGAAATCGACACTGACATTAAATATCATGTTGTAGGTAACCCCGAGCATCCAGGTCGTGTACGGGGCGTCTCATCCAGAACCACCTGGAAAGAAGGGTTTGGTGAAGAGTGGAAAGGCATGTATAAGAAAAGAGAACGACATAAGGAGCACATGAAGGATTTTTTTGAGCAGCAGGCTGCCAAAAAATTTAGGGATTTGATGGAAGACTTCATTAAAAACCCTGATCCTAAAGTGATGAAGCGGTTGGCGGGAGCAGTGTCTGCTCAACAGATGTCATCACAAGCTCCTTCATATATGCAGCATGTCCTAGCTCAACCCTTGGGTAGCCAGGAGATGGCCACACAATCTATGCCCTTTCCAAGCAGTATAGCGTCAACATCAAATCAGGACCATTATCCAGTTGACGATATTGATAAACCTTGGCCTTGCTCATTGTTAATTGGATATGGCCTTAGGAATCAGCATACAAAGCAAGTGGCCACAGGCAATGCCATCCCTGGACGTAGGTTTCATGGTGTCGAGATGCAAGATGCATACTGCAGGGTGGAAGTGTTGACGGTCGAGAGTGGATATGAAGACGACTTCATCGACATCCTGACCTCTGAGGGTATAGAGAAGCTTGGACAAGCAATCAAGAACTTCATACAATGGCCGAGACGGTACGTAAGGTTGATTGATCCACCAACAGCACCCTCTCCACCAGTGCATCAAGCATCCCAAGAGGCCGAAACAAGTCAACAGCCAGCATCGCCAATGCATGCCCCAGCATCCCCGTATATTTATGAGCCACCATCGTCATCCCCAATACATGATATGTCATTCTCGCTGGATGAGCTCGAGGGGCCAGCCAAGAACATGCCCGAGCAGTAGACTCCGCTAGCCAAGAAGGACACAACACCAGAGAAGGAGGTAGAGCAAACTCCCCCGCCACCACCAAAGCAGAATGAAGATGAGCAAACTCCCCCGCCACCACCAAAGCATAAGGAAGCAGAGCAAACTCCCCCACAAGCACCGGCCTCCAAGAAGGCAAAGAAATTTCCAATTCCAAAATTGGTTTCTCCCTATGAGCCAAAAAGGGGAAAGCAGCAGGCACAGTTCTATTTCTGAAAGGGCTTGGAAAGCAGCGGACGGCATGAGTCGTTGAGCTCGAACCGTCACAGAATAAGGAAGCCGCCGGCCAAGCAACTGAAGCCGTGCCACCAACAAAGGAAGCCCCAAGTGGCGATGTACATGTCGAACCGCCATCAAATACACCATTGACCCTTAAGGATATAAGAAAGCCAATGGATGATGAGTATGTCAATGTCCCCAGTAACTATGTGCCCGGAAGGCCTATGCTGCAATGGACGGTGCTTGAAAAGGGTCCATGGACGATAAAAAGGTTTCATGACTAGTACATGAGAGCAGTGAATGCTGGCCTGCATGCAGTTAGTGTTGACATACCAGCAGACGTGTTTGCTACTGGCAAGGATAAAAGCGGGGCATTTGTTACCTTCGAGGACATGCACCTGCTGTTGAACTATAGGAAACTTGACGTCCAACTCATTACAATCTGGTGCCTGTAAGTATCACTCATGCACACACATTGTTATTATTAAATTCGGAATGTGATAAACTCTAATATGTGGATGTTGTATGTAGTTTGCAAGACCACGAGCAGAGATCGTTAACTACAGGATCGATGGTCGGTTACCTGAGTCCAATCAGGTTACAAGAAAATATGCACAAATTTGTACTTACAAATGAAGATAGAGCAAAGATAGAGAAGGACAAAACACCAGAACAAGTTGCAGAAGCTGTAAAGAAATTGCAACGAAAATACGAGGACAAATATGCCCTCTATCTCAGTAGAGCAATGCTGAGATATAAGTACAGGGATTTTATATTGGCACCCTACAACTTTGGGTAAGCGTGACCTCGTATACGTACTTCAAATTATCGTGTTAACCCTAAGTACATGTGTCGCTCACTCGTTTATTCATGCAGTGACCATTGGATTGTTTTTTATATTTATCCATTCGAAGGGAAGGTGCTTGTCCTAGACTCCTTACATTATCCTCCTCAGTCATATCAAACATTCCTGATTCATTTAGAAAGGTGAGCCAACATGCAACCACATCCGTACTTATATGAATTGGAGTTTCTAAATAACTATAGTGTTTTATATTCGATATCTACAGGGCATGGCGGTTTTATAAGAAGCAAAAAGGACCGGTCGACGCCGCCCGCTTAGATCCTAGTGTGCCATTGACGATACAACACCATTATCCGGTAAGTTGTCCGAACACATATAATCATATAAATAATACACAAGGCATGACAATTTTAGTTTAATCTTTTGCTCATTAATTACATAGTGCCACATGCAACCACCTGGATCGGTCTACTGTGGATACTATGTGTGTGAGTTCATAAGGCAGCGGGGACGATACGTCAGGGACAAAAATATGGTAAAAAATATCTATGTATGAAGTTTTCTCATTAAAGTTGGAAATATTAATATTGGACATGTGTCAATGATGCTTTTAAACTTTGTTTCCAGCCGAGAAGCAAAGGAAAGGACGTGCCATTCACTCCAAAAACTATGGAAGATATAGTAGCAGACTTGTGCGGTTTTATTATGAGAGAAATAATTCCAAATACCGGATCATATTTTTATGAAGCCGGTGATTTAGCAAGTGAAAGATTTAGAGCGCTGACAGACCTAGCTGGTCTAAACTTGAAACGAAATGACATGTAAACACCAAATGGTTGAACTCATAACATGAAATGACGTGTATTATATGTAATTTTATGCTTGATGTTTGATTTCATGTGTACACATCTGTAATATTTATATGTGTTGTATGTATGATGCAATTTTATGGTTCATGTTAGCATATCTTATATATATATATATATATATAGTGCAGTGTGGAGGCAAATATTAAAATTTGAAATAAAAAAATAATAATTACACAGGCGGCACACAGAGTGAGCCGCCTGTGAAAAATGGGTTTTCACAGGCGGCTGACAAAGTGAGCCGCCTGTGTAAATAACTATTTACACAGGCGGCTGACAAAGTGAGCCGCCTGTACTGTGGGCCGATTAGTACTGACCCCTAGTATAGGCGGTGGACTTGGCCGCCTGTATAAATGCCTCTACCACCGCCTGTGAAAACGTTTTCTGTACCAGTGATCCATCAGAACCAAACCACCTAACCCGTCATTGTACAAGTTGGTTTTGAAAACCAGCTAAACCTGATCAAACCCGTCGTTGAACATGCCTACATATGGTAACCAAGACCTTAATATATATACATGAATGATAACAAAGATCTTTTTAGGATGGTACAGCCTTGTCCAAGCTAGGCCAATGTTAGATTCAAATTCTGTAAACATATTATAATATAACCATCTCATGGACATTCTTTCTAGTACTCGACTAGGATCTCGGATGTGCAAGAGCATGTCGGAGGGGTAGAACAGTCACTAGGGCTGCAAGCAATGACGAGCCAATGCCACTGGCTCAACGTAGCCCAACAAACCGACCGGATCATGCTAACATTGATCCTAGCATGCCCTGGCTTTAGCGTGTCTCCATCTTCACGAGCATTCTGCTAGTACCTCCCGTGCACCATATCTTAACTAGGAATGGAAGTGTATGTGGAGGGGTTTTTTCCACCGAGAGTATATACTGAGACTACAAATGGTGAAGCAATGAGCTAGTATTACATATTGGATTGGTGTAGGACTACAAGCTCCAAATCACCTCATTTGTCCATGGGGAGTGGAGGTATCTACTGCATCCAAACGCATGTATAAGTAGAAACAAAGGCGGTAGCTGAATCTGATGGTGGAAAAGAATGTAACAGGTCACTAGTAGAGAACAGACTTTCAGTTCAAGGCTTTAGTCCCGGCCATTTTTGGGCCTGGGACTAAAGAAAGGATTAGTCCCTGTTGAAGCTAGCAACTGGGACTAAACTCACCCGCCCAACGGCTAGAGCCGTAGCTTTTCCAGGAGGGGAGCGAGAGGGGACCTTTGGTCACGGTTGGTGGCTCAAACCAGGACTAAAGGTCACCCTCCAGTCACAGTTGGAGCCACCAGCCGTGACTAAACCTTTAATCCCGGTTGGTGGCTCCCACCGGGACTAGAATTCCACCTGTAGTCCAGGTTTACACCATAAACCGGGACTACATGTCCCAGGCTATATACTTCCTCCTTCTTCCTCCCTCAGCCTGAGCCATTTCAAGCTCTCTGCCTGCTCTCTATTCTTGCTCGTGGAAGGAGTTCATGCTTGCGGGATTGGTGAAGACTTCATTCCTCCATCCATTCTTCAGTTCTAAAGGTTACCAACTTCATCCTCTCATGTTTCATCACTAGCATGGCTCATTTTGTGGTCTAGAAATAGAGAAATTTGTGGTTTTTTAGATTGGGAATGATGATATTTTTTTTATTTATATACCATTTGAGCTCAAAATCACTTGATAGTTTGAATATGAAGATGAAGGAAGCTTATAGTAGTTCATCAAAACTAGTATGCACCTTTCATTGCCTCATTTCATGGTCTAGAAATAGAGAAATTTTTGGTTTTCTAGATTGGTAATAATGGTGAATATAGTTGATTTATATGCCATTTGAGCTCAAAATCACTTGATAGTTTGCATATGTAGATGAAGGAATCTTATAGTAGCTCATCAAAACTAGTATGCACCTTTTATTGCCTCATTTCATGGTTTAGAAATAGAGAAATATAAAGTTTTTTAGTATATAGCTCATTTAATTTCATGGTTCACAAAATGAGAAATTTATAGTAGTTGATGAAAATGAGTATAGAGAGTCATACATGGCGACTGCTTCTGGGTCCTCGGCCTCGCATGGGGTCCCTAAGCGACTAAGGCCGGACCTCCCTCTCATTGCATGTGGCAAGTGTGCACAGAAGACTGTGAGGGAGTATAGGGTGAAGAAGATCCCAACCAAGGGCGCATCTTCTACACGTGTCCGGATCGCGAAGTGAGTTATTTTTTGTCATGTTTTGTTATAGTTTGTAGCCATTTTTCGTGATGATTTTGATTAAAGTTCTTGATTTTTTGCTGTAATTTTAGTGGGATGGCACTAGATCATGTGACGGTCGGTACTGGGAGGAAGAATATGTTGTGCACGTCCAAGAATCTCTTGCAAAGGAGACTGAGGCGGCTGATGAGAGTGCACCTGTGTATGATGAGGTAGTGAACCAGCAGAAGAATGATCTGTCTGTTTTAACACCCTCGGTGTTACACCATAAATCACTTACTAAAACATGTCATAAGCATCATGTTTAAATGTTATTGCATGTGATAATATGAACAAGTGAAGCAGTGTAATTTAAACGAACCATAAAAACTTAAAACAAAATGTTGTTCACGACTTATGAAATTATCAAGTAAGGATGTTCGCGAATTTTTATTGAACAAAAACACTATAGAACATGCATGAGAGGCCTAAATAAAGTTGGAAGTCTAAGAATTATAGTTGACAGTGAAATACTTGGTGTAGAGAAATAATTGGGTTAAGTACAAATTTCAATAGCTTGAAAATGCAACTAGAAATAGAAATCCAATTAAAACTTAGAAAATTTCTGGAACTTTGGAAAGGGTAGACATTGCTTTGTTCATCAATTTTTGTAGAAAAATTTAGTTAACAAGTAGAGTAGTGTCATGGCCTGTTTTAGTTGCCTAATATACCCTCTAAAGTATGGTGAAGATAGTTTGGGTGTTTGGCCAACCGATTAGTTGTTTTGGACGCTTTAAAAAGCGTTCATGGCACGTCCTCGGTCGGTTTTCTCGCGTAGGCATGGTCACCGCGCCCCTGAGCCACTACGTCAACGCGCCAGCCGCCACGTGCGCGCGCGCCTGGTCGTGCTCGGCTGGCCGCTGTGGCGGATAGCCCTGGCGCGCAGCTGCCCCACCTCACTACCGCACTACTACCCCATCGCTAGCTCCTAGCCATGCGCCATCACGCCATCGTTGCCCTGCCCCAGCTCGCTACACCGTGCTGTTGCCCGCCACGCCGCAGCACGCTGCCGTCGCGTCCGCCTGTGCCTAGGAATAGTAGTGTTGTGAAGGAGAGAGTAGGCGAGGGCCGTTGTGCATAAGTGTTGTCGCTAGGAACAGTAGTGTGGACCGCGGGTTCATTTGTCCTAAAGCTAGGGGCTTTTCTGCAAGAGCATGTCGCGCGCGGGCTCCCCCGCTGCGGGACGCCTTCGTGTGTGGGCCGCGCCCGTTCGTTAGTGGGCCGTGCTGGTTGAATTTGTTTTTCCTTTTTTCTAGAAAATAGAAATAGGTTTTATTTTTAGATTCTGAGCTAGACTTTGAAAAATCATATCAATTCACATAGACGTCCAAAAATGGTGAAGTAAATTATGTTTGGTTCCTAAAAATATTGTCTATCTGATGATATGATTAGTGGATACATGTCTGACTTCATGCTAAGGTATATTAATTCATTTGAAAGAGCTTAGTATTATTTAGGATAATATTGTAGAAATTTTTGTGGCTAATTGATAATAGCTTTGGCCCTGAAACCTTTATAGTAGGTTCATTGTATTATTATGTGCTCACTGTAATTTTTGTAGCCCTAGGATAGAATGGGAAATAAGATAGCTAATTACCCCCTTTTAAGTGTATATTAAATCATTAATAGAAATGAGAAAGCATTTTTAGTTGCTAAGATAATACTTGAATGTTTCATACCTATTTAGTGGAAAGGATGGGTAGCTTAGCATCTTAGTCATTAGAGTTAGCTTAGTAGCTTGGTAGATGTATTGTTATTTTAAGAGCTGCTGTTGCTAAAATGCTAAGTGTTGCATCATCATTGCATGCATGTAGAGAACGCGTTGGTGGAGTTCGTAACCGCTGGAGAGCAGGAATACAAGGAGGTGATTGAGGAGTACGAGGAGGAGGTCTTCGTATAGGAGGAAGCCTTAGAGCCACCGATGACTGACATAGCTGACCACCCGCCTACCCAAGTCAAGCCCCGGTGCATAACCCTTATTTTGAATAATCACTATATATATATATATATGAGATGTGCATTACGTTTCAGGACTTTGGTGAAAACTACATGCATAAATATATCTACCTATGAGTCCTACTAGTATAGATCGCGTAGCTGCTATGCTTAAGTTTTTCGATAGCGTGAGTAACCTGCTATTACTCACAGTAGGTGATTATTATTACTGCTCTCATAATAAAATTGTGTAAAGAAAATGAAGACCGAACAGGGATATGGTACGGCTGTTGGTGGGTGTAATAGGTTGTGTCCCGTGGCCAACGGGGCATAGCTTGATTACACTATTTTCCCTATCCGTGTTGGTTAAGGACCGTTCGTTGCTGTGGATGGTAGTCAGGTCACAGACTTATTATCCTGAGCACATACTTGCTTATGGGAGCGAGAAGACTTGTCACTTTCTTGTCATGGGTTCTGGCTCTTTCTGAACCGACTGATTCGAGGCGGGGATGGTGGAGGTCTAAGCACCGCACTGAGTCCAGGACTCAGGAGCGGGGGCTTGGAGTCCAAGTTTGGATGGGGACCTGGACCCCGTGATAGGAGATTGGTAGGTTGGTCTTGCTTATGCTTGGGGTACAAGCGGGGCGTGTGTTTTGGGGTACCCAGCTGGGATACATTGGTTCGCAAATCACTGCGTGATGTGGTATGGCATGGCTATGATCTAGCATCGTAGTAAGAACTGGAAGATGAAAGGTGAAGAATGGCTCTGATTGCTCAACTCATGCTTGAAAGTAGAACAAGTGCTTACCTAGAAGGGTTAGTTAATGTACTAATCTAGACCGCTAATAAAATGAACACATAAGGAGTCACGATTAGTAATGCTTTCCGCTAAAAGAAAACCAGGAAGCCATAAAGCCTATCATATCCTTTGGAGTCGGGAAACTATTCCCACTAGTTGGGTAAGTCTTGCAAGTATATTGTGTACTCAGGGTTTATTTACCCCGGTTGTAGGTGTAGCTTAAGGATGGCTTTTGTGTGGAGGATTCTTCTGGTGGGCACAGATGGATCCTTGTATCTTATCGTTAGATGTTTAATTCAATTCCGCACTCTGAACTTGGTATTGTAATAATTTATTTCTAAGAACTCCTGTTGTATGAAATGGATTAAGTATTGTAAGCTCGTTCTCATTATTGGATCCTGGATGAAAAATGTGGATTATTTGGGTTTTGCCTTGGGGTGTGCTCAATGGAACCGTCCGATGTAGCTAACTTTTGGGGTGCTTAGTGTCTAACGGAAGACGAGCGCCCCCGAAAGCGTGTTATTTTGGGTGGTTCTGCCACACTATTTTAGTTGGAATTGGTCTCAAAATCCTTATTCTGTTGAAGTGCATTGTAGGTTTAGTTTGTTTAGTGTTAGTTGGGATTGTCTACATTGTATCAAGGCTTTAATAAATTAATGTTCGAGAGTACGTGAAAGAGTTATGTGTTATAGGATATTAATTAATCATGTTGATTGATGGATGTTGTATAATATGGGTTATTACAAGTTTTTGATGTGGTGTACGTCATGTAATGCTGATGAACCGGCAATAGATGTACAACGTGTGGACCGCCGCTCCCCAAAGTTCATTAGGGGCGTGCATGAATTAATAAATGTGGCCAAGGCAAACACGCGGAATGGTTTCATGTGCTGCCCATGTGTTCTATGTAAGAATGAGAAGGATTATTCTTGCTCAAGGATCCTTCACGAACACCTATTTATGTCAGGTTTCATGCCAAACTATATTTGTTGGACTATGCATGGAGAAAGAGGTGCTATAATGGAAGAAGGTGAAGAAGAAGAAGGAGATGATGACAACATTATTATTCGTGGGTTTGCTGAGTATGGTGCTTTTGATGATACTGCAATGGGGGAAGCTAAAGAAGAGGTAGCAGCTAAAGAAGAGGTAGCGGTAGAAGATGAGCCCGCTAATGATCTTGGTCAGGCCATCCGTGATGCATAGAGAGAATGCGAAAGTGAAAAGGAGAAGATAAAGTTTGAGCGCATGTTAGAGGATCACAAGAAATTGCTATACCCGACCTGCGAAGAGGGGCAAAAAAAGTTGGGTACCACACTTGAATTGCTGCAATGGAAGGAAAAGAATGGTGTATCCATCAAGGGATTTGGGGAGTTACTGACTATCGCAAAGAAGATGCTTCCGAAGGCAAATGAATTGCCCGTCACTACATACACAACAAAACAGGTCATCTGCCCTCTAGGATTAGAAATCTAGAAGATACATGCATGTCCTAATGACTGCATCCTCTACCACGGCGAGTACGAGAATTTGGATGCATGCCCGGTATACCGTGCATCATGGTATAGGATCAGGCGAGATGACCCTGGTGATGTAGAGGGCGAAGGTGAACATCCCAAGAAGAGAATCCCTACCAAGGTGATGTGGTATGCTCCTATAATACCACGCTTGAAATGTTTGTTCAGAAACAAAGAGCATGCAAAGTTGTTGCGATGGCACAAAGAAGACCATAAGGTAGACAATATGTTGAGACACCCCGCTTATGGGTCTTAGTGGAGAGCAATCGACAGAGAATTTCTAAAGTTTGCAGATGACACAAGAAACTTAAGGCTTGTTTTAAGTACGAATGGCATGAATCCTTTCGGGGAGCAGAGCAACAGTCATAGCACTTGGCCTGTTACTCTATGTATCTACAACCTTCCTCCATGGTTGTACATAAAGCGGAAGTTCATTATGATGCAAGTGCTCATCCAAGGCCCGAAGCAACCTGGTGTTGACATAGAAATTTGGTTCGAGATAAGAAGTCCCTGAAGACAGGAAATTATCAAGGAAGGCCAAATCCTCCAATCAAATCGGCTAAATAGATTGCCAGATCAGCTAGCAAAATGACGACATCAAGGGAAAGAGCCCTATCGACAGAGACAGCAAGACATGAAATAAGAAGATGCGTTGGGCTCCATAGAAGGGAAAGATTGGAGTCCAAGTTATCCTAGATTAGGAAGTTTTGTTCGTTTTTCCAAGTTTTGTAACCAGTCTTGTTTGACCAGGACTCATTGTTAGGCCTTGGGTATAAATATTGAACCCCGGCCATTGTAATAGACATCTCCAACGATCTATACAAACAAGTACCTTTACTTTTTGGCTTATGCCACCCCTTAGGAGTAGGAGTAGAATAGATTTTGATGAGTTCTTTGATGAGTAGGGCTACATCGGTTAGGTCCAACCTCCAGTTTGTCTAAGTATCCGTCACGACTTATACCTTGTTTGTAAGGCTGCATTGGTTAGGTCTGACCTCTTGCAAGCTTTGTATAAGTTAGTTATCGTCAGTTAATTGTAAGGCTACCTTGGTTAAGTCTGATCTCTTGCAATTGTAGATAGTTATCCTTGGTTCTTATCAAAATCCACATGGCTGCCCTCGGTTAAGTCTGATCTCATACGATTTTTTATACGAACCCCTTGCCCAATTAAGATCGATATAGATCGGCTTTGTATCTTTTTGAATCATCATCTTATCGCATTACATTGTTCACCTCCTGCACTGACGATGGTTCTTGTTAGCTTAGCCATTCTAATCCATTCTTGATCAAAGATAGCGTGTGGTCAAGGCATGTTTAGCCCTAGGTAAGGCTTGCTAGCTAATGAGATCTAGTCTAGAAGTGCTTTTATGGCTGCATCGGTTAGGTCTGACCCCCACTGCTAGCATCATAGATTGGAAATTGTCAAATTGTAAGCCTTGCTTATGGCCAAGCATAGTCTATGGCTGCATACTATGTCTGCATCGGCTATTTAGCCGATTGCCTATGCTTTCACGATAACAACATGTTCTCGTGATCTCGTTAAGCGTTTATAGATCTACGTGCTTTGAAGGTTTAATTTGTTATCTTTATTATAGCTGCATCAGTTAGGTCTGACCCCCACTGCTAAAGATAGTAGATTGGATCTGATAGGTGTACGGGTTTATACAAGTCTAACGGTTGAGTGGTTGCATGCTATGACCCTTCTTTCACTGGAATCGGCTATTTAGCCGATAATCTATCTTTTGAGAATATATGTTGGCTCCGTACATGCTTTTTACTTGTTTTTATCTTGGTTAAAAGCTAGTATGTTTCTCAATCAAATCATATGCTTTCATGCCTATCTTTTGTACACCTCTTCTCATGCTTTCATGATAATCGGCAGGTTAGATCTATTTAATTGAGTAACTGATGATTACCGATATGCTTGTTTTACTTATCATGCATCATGAACATGCTAGATATCGACACTCTAGTAGATAGCCTTGTCTCACTAGCCACTTGGGCGCACATTTGGAACTGTCTAGATGAACGACCGGCATGTTCCACCTTAAAATTACTGATCAATCTTGCTCCCTTATCAATTGCAGGTTAGATTGACTGGCACGCCCTGAGGTCATGGCCGTCCGGTCCGGTGGTACCCTCCCAAAGCCTGGAGAGAAGCTCGGGATCTGCTCCACATGGCCTCCTCACTGGCGTTGATCACTATGTTCCTGGCATTGATTTTTTGGCATCGACACAAGTCTGGTATGCCCGGTGGGACCACAATCGTTTGATCAGAAGTCGACTGCAATCGTCAACATGGAAAACAACAATGCCATCCTCAAGGTCAACCTTGAGGACTTGACTGACGATCAGAAGGCACTTATCAAGTAGGCAGCGGAAGAATTCAAAGAGAAGTACCTACTGTCTTAGCAGGACACGCAAATCCGTCGTTCAGAAGACTTCACTGCCAAGAGTTCTCCTGCATGCACAGAGCGATCCAAATGAAGAAGCTGAAGCTAGACTTGCCGCCCAGGTGATCCACAAGACTATCAATGTAGTCATTACAAATCATAATTAGATGCTTGCCAATATGATTGGCAATGTTATGAAGACAGTTTTTTGGGGCACCAGTTGATCAAATGGGACCGGCATACTTCAGTGGCTTCAACCCTTCAGCTGTTGGAAGCAATGTGACTAGCTCTAGTCAATAGCCAAACGGTGGGCAGTATCAGTAGCCACCAACATAGCAGTTTCTAGGAGGACAAGCCCCAGACTCTCAAGCTCAGCTAATCGTAGGGGGGCAAGTGCCAAACCCGCCAGCAGCAGGGGGCAAGGTCAAGGTCAAGTGACAGGGCACAACCACCTGCTTAGCAATCTCCAAGTGCCCCTATCACATAGATAAGTCAGCATCCAACTAGACAAAACCAAGCTTATTCAGTCCAGTAGCCAACCTCGCTGATTAGTCAACAGGTTGTGCAATGACCATCTCAGGGAAAGTTCACTACTTCCTATCAGACACCTCAATCGGCCTATAAAATTGCTCCATCAGTACAATGGATCACCAAGGATATCAGACCTAACATCTTGAATAGTCAGTTGTAAGGATACACTACTCACAATGCTCAGATCGACTATCTAGAAGGGTATCACCTAGTTTCTAATGCTAGCACATACGAGATGATGCCACACCCTGGGTATACGAGTCCCTATAGCTATAATGCACAACAACTTCAGTAGCTTCAAGCCTAGGGATAGCAGCTACAAGTTCAAGGACAACAGTCTCAGGCTCAGGGTCAACAAGCTCAAGCACAAGGATCTCAAGCCTAGGCCTAAGGACAGTCGAGATAGGAAGCTGTTGGCATGGATGCTGATGAATTCGCCAACAGGATACTTGCTATGATGCAGAGCTAGTTTGGTCTGAAACCCAAAGGACAAGTTGGCTCCTACCAGTGCCCAAACCCAGCTTGGTATGATATTGTGTAGCTCCCTCCATGCTACAAGGTCCTAGATTTCTCAAAATTTACTAGGGTAGATGAGATGACAACCATGGAACATATTAGCCGCTACCTCGTCCAACTCAGAGATCCATCTGTTGAGGAGGCACACAAAGTTTGGTTCTTCCCTTTGTCCCTCTCTAGACCAGCCTTCAGTTGGTTTTCTTCACTCGAGCCAAACTCTATCGCTGGATGGGCTGATCTGGAGAACAAGTTCCATGCATATTTCTACAGTGGAATAGGGGAAAAGAAGCTTACAAATCTGACAAGCATGAGGCAGAGGAACAATGAGATAGGCTCTGAGTTCATTCAAAGATTCAGAGAAGTAAGGAGCTATTGCTACTCATTGAATCTGTCTGATGGCCAATTGGCTGGATTGGCCCTTCAAGGGATGTCTCCATTGATCAGAGAAAAGTTTGAAGGCCAAGACTTTGAAAGCTTGACCCATTTAGTTCAGAGAGTGTTTGCTTTTGAAAGCCAGCACCAGACCCTATGCAAAGAGAAGTATTTGAAGGGGACTGTTGCTATGACTGATCCCTATGATGCAGACTCTGATGAAGATGAAGAAGTCACAACCGCTGAGTGGACATGGGGCAAGGCTCCAGTATCGTGTCAATGGGTGAAGGAAAAGAAAGATGTTTATGACTTCGATATCAAGAAAGCTGATAGGATCTTTGACTTGCTGCTAGAGAAGAAGCAGTTGAGATTACCTATGAATCATGTGATCCCTTCGGCTAAAGAATTGAAGGGGAAGAAATACTACAAGTTCCATAATGCCACCACTCATAATACTAGTGAGTGTAGAATCTTCCGCGTACACATTCAGAAGGCCATAGAGCAAGGAAAGATCAAGTTTGAGCCAGCCAAGCAACCAGCAATGGGCATAGATGGACATCCCTTTCTAGGGGTTCATATGGTGGAGTTTTAGTTGGCTAAGGGAAAGACAAAGGTCTTGACATCAGCTAAGGCCAAGGAAAACTGGTCTATTGACCCCAAAGTCCAGATATCGGCAAATGAGTTCAAGAAGGATGATCAGCAGAAGAGCCAATACGAACAAGGCAAGACATCCAAAGATGGTGCTTTACATCCTCAGGTCACTTCTAGGATCTTATTGAACAAGTGGCAAAGCTAGAAGGAAAAGGACTATTAGCGCCGGCTTAAAGAAGAAGAATATGAGCGTCGGTGCGAAGAAGAAGGGTATGGAAGAGAACAAGCCAAGCTACATTGGAGTTGTCCTTTCTTCAGACACTGTTGGAACGAAGGTTTGAAATTGCCTATAAGACAACTGCCTAGAGTGCAGTAATCAGTTTGTAGAGTTCAGGCAATCTCAAGCCAACCACCGATCTATCCATGAGCATTTGAATTATCAATCTAACAACATGGATCGGCGCATAAAAATATAGGAGTTCATGATCGGTTAGGCAAGCGTGTCCATGATAAAAATTCAGCCGATCATGATGAAGAAAGAGAGCATGTTCGACAAGAAGGCCAATGGTGTCTAGGAAGTCTGACAAGGAGCAAGAAGAGAAGAGTTCAACGCCTGAGAAATAGAGAATTAGAAGCTCAGAAGTATAGCAGACCTCGGACATGGCGCATCAAGCAAACAGCCGACACGGTGATGCCATCGGCTTATATTAATTCGGTATGCGCAAACCCACAGAGCTTGAATCATCTTCAGGACATGAGCATGGGAGATACAAGCCAACCACATAATCACAGAAGTCGATCCTAATACCGGCGAATCGCTCCTGCTAACAAAGAATGCAAAGGAATTTGTAAACCACCATGGGGGTTTTGTTAGGGAAAGGCTCCCGATCAACGCCCGTGAATGGAAAATAAAGAAGGAATCTCCTCAGATCAGTTTTGTCTCTGAGCGAGACAAGGACGTTCTTTGGGATTCAGTCACTGCACATTTCCATCTACCAGGAGGTGAAGACATAAACAAAACTAGTTAAAAGTTGGGCTCTCAAGAAGATGGCCACACAATTCCAGACCTGGAAGAAGAAGCTGTACAATGAATTTGTGAAGAAGAATCTGACTCCAGATTTTAGTGCTAAAAGCCCGTACAAAAAGTTGAGGGACGACTGCCCTGAATTTGTAAGGTACAAGACCTCAGAAGAGGGTGAGGCACGGGTGAGAAGGAACCAACAGAATGCGCGATAAAAGGTATACCATCACAAAACTGGATCAGGTGGCTATACATGAGTGGCATTCCCAGGTGGCAAAGAATGGAAGCAGACCTGCTTCCCAAAGGGATCCATCCATTTTCAATCGATTGGCCCGAACGCTCCAAGAATTGGTTTTTCGCGCATGGGGGATCACTGGACCCAGAGACCGAGGAGCCGGTTGTTGGTGGGCAAATCAGAACAGCAGCACAAAGACTTTTCGATATTATTGATGCTTCTGCCAGTGGTGCCTTTGTGCCCAACTGAGAGAAGGATGAGCTGACGTACGCCCTACAGACTCTTGAACACCCTGGGCGAACGTGAGGTAAAGGGTTGATTTCATAGCGGCATGGCTTCCCTGAGGACGCTGCTACCTACAGAAGCCGCCAGCGAAGGAAGGACGAGGAGTAGAGCGGGTCTGTAGGTTAGAGGAGGCGGTGCTTCAATCGTAGGAGCGAGAACTAAACATGGAGGTGAGAATGCAATAGGAAATCAGACGGCAAGTGGCACTATAGTTGAGTAGCCAAAGGCAATCAACATTACAGCGTGAAGTCAACGTTGGCCCCCCTCAGCTAAGAAGCAGATGCGCTTCCACCGAGCTCCCAAATCACACTATAAGAAATGTGCTGGTTTATGACGTTTATAACATGACATCAGATCAAAAAGTCACTAAATCAACTAGTTTATGATGATTTTTCTAGAGGCATCCAAACTTAGTGACATAAGTAAATATATGTCACAAAAAATGCCTTAAAGCTAGTCCAATTGTATATAATGACAATATTTGCCATGTCATAAAGAACAATTTGCAAGGATGGCGTATCACAAATTATTTTATTGATTTTACTAACATTATTATAAGGTGGCATGCGGGTCCAACTACCAAGACAGGTCTAGTAACACCGTAGGTGTTGATCAATGTCATTAATCCTGTCCATAATAGTATATCATTCTAGTAACCGGCAAGTTAAAGAAATCAAGATGTATATAAAATATAGAAATATTATTTATTGTTAATTATTTCAAATAGTAGATAAAAGTGTACACCTGTACGCATTTATGAATAACAATAAATAGATGTTAGAATATATATGTGTGGCTGAGTTAGGTACTAAAATAACAATTAAAGAAAAATATATTTCACTACTGAAAACTGGAATTGCCCTGTGGGGGATGAATTTTTCTGTGGGTTTTTGGCCACCCCAACGGAGAAATTCATGATTAACATGTCGGTTCTGAAAAAACCGACATAAAAATACAAATACACACAGGGAAATGTCATGTTTTTTCTATACGTGAAAATACACATAGGGTAATTAGAATTACCCTGTCGGTTTTGTTACAACACACATCACATGAAAATATTAATTATTCTTTAGATTAAGACTTTATACACATAGAAAATTTGCCAATACACAGGGAAATTGAATTGTGCGCAATGGATTTGGCGTTCACGCGTTAACATTGATGTTGGTGCCTTCTGGTGAATAGAAATAGAAAAATACAAAAAAAACCTAAATCTAAACCCCCTGCAGCCCCAGCCCCTTTCCCTTAGGTCCTGTGAGCGCAAGTGCGCAACCGTGGCTCCCCATACTCTCCGTGACCGTGACTCTAGGTCCCGTGATGCTCTCCACCGCCGGCCGGCGCCTCCAGATCAGCCGCCGGCCACCTCCCCCAGGTCTGGCGCCCCAGATCCTCCGCCGGCCGCTGCCCCTCTAGGTCCGGCGCCCCGAGATCTGCGGCCGCCTGCCGCCCCTAGGACCGGCGCCCCCCAAATCCACCGTCGGCCGCCACCCCTAGGCTCGCCGTCGACCGCGGGCTCTCTAGGGCGCGGCCTTAGGCCTGCCTCCGGCCGCCGTCTCCCGATACATGGGCGTGATCATCCAGTCATGCGGGCGCAGCCCTCACGGCGTGCCGCCCCATCATAGGCGTGGCCCCACCTAGACCATGGCGGATCTGCATCCCCTCGACCCCTCCTCATCCTAGCATCCGGATCTGCAGCTCCGAGTGCAACCACGCCGGGGCATGGAGGCAGCGGTGCCACTTCCAGTGGCCAAGGTGAGCCCTCTTCCTACAGCAGCTGTGAGATTGTGTAGTTTGTGCGCTATTTTGCATTTGTGTCGGCGCTAAAGGAACCTAGAGAATTTGTTGTCTTTAGGATATTGTGGGGGTATGGCCCCCAAGACATGGGCTGTGCCCCCAGGGGTGGTCTGGCCCATAAGGTTAAGGCGTGCACGACGCTGCTCGTGCACCGCAAGACATTGTATAGTACTAAATAGGCTACTTTACTTGTAACCTTACCTCCTCCAGAGTATATAAGGAGAGGTAGGGGTCCCCTAGCGGATAGGATCTATCAGATTGGATCTACATACAGATCAATATAATACACCAAATACACAGGACGTAGGGTATTACGTCGATCAGACGACCCGAACCTGTCTAAATCGATGTCTCTGCGCCTTGTGTCACCATTCGGTTCCTGATTACGCGCATCCCCACCGACAAATCTACCATCATGGGATACCCCTCGGTGGACTGCCGAGCATATTCTGTCGACAGTTGGCGCGCTAGGTAGGGGTGTGCGCACTGGTCCATGGCGGGCTAGATGGGATCTCAAGATCGACGCCGCTCGTGGCAACCTGACTTCCTACGGCGGCGTCCTTCAGCAACCTGACGTCGTTCGACATCATGGCAACGACAACTTTCCAGCAGCCTGTGACGGGACTTCACGTCTCTAGCAAACCAGATCTGATCTCGGAACCACCTCCGAGGTCGCCTTCACCAACAACTCACCGCCCGCCAGGTGCTCGTCGTCAACGCCGACCAGATAACGCTATACGTCGCCGACCAGACGCTCCATCTAAAGCTAAGTCACACTTTAATATTCTTCTAAATATTCTCCAATCTCCGTATATCGCCATTATTTTTCTCCGAGCTGTTTTCTCCATATTTGCTCTCCAAATGATTTTTCGAACCCCCAAACAGTCGCGTTGATGCTCGGACGCCTCCAGAGACGGCCATGTCTCCGGCTCCTCCCTACACGTGCTACGGGCTCCGCGCTCTGCGTTATGGGTGGTCGGCAGTGGCTCCTTAGCAATGCCCGTTCCTCCTACACGTGCACGGGCTCTGCGCTCGAAGTTATGGACTATGGGCTAGCTAGGGCTGGAGACTCAGCTACACACTAACTGGTCGGGCGGTTTATATTAAATATAAATATATTTTCACACCAACTAATCGCCGAACTGCATACGCCGTTTCATCACCATTGCTGATTTTTCTCCAAAATTTCTTTATTTGTACATCATGTACTACCTGTTCTACATGTTTGTATTGCAGGATCATCATCTAGGTGATCGGACCACCTGGTGCTCGGACTTCTCCACCGATCAACTGGTAGGACCACTTGGTTCATGGACTCCATCGTCGACCAGTTGATCGGACTGTTCGCCGATCGTTTCTACTCAATGTTCACTTCGCTGCCGACCAGTTGACCAGACTGTTCGCCGCTCGTGCTTTATCGCCAGCTACGCCAGTTACTCCTCAGCGCTTGGATTCTTCGTGCTCGAGGACTAAGTGGGCACACTTCACCGCACGGACATCGTCAGCTATGTCGGTGCTCGGACCTCGCCGCCTACGCTGAGGACTCCTTGGTGCTCGGACATCGCCGCCTACGCCAGGGACTCCTCGATGCTCGGACGTCGCCGCCTACGCTGGGGACTCCTCGCTCCTCGGTGCTCGATCATCGCCAGCGACGCCAGGGACTCCTCGCTCCTCGGTGCTCGGTCATCGCCAGCGACGCCGGGGACTCCACGATCCTCGGTGCTCGGTCATCGCCAGCGACGCCGGGGACTCCTCGCTCCTCGGTGCTCGGTGCTCGGTCATCGCCAGCGACGCCGGGGACTCCTCGCTCCTCGATGCTCGGACATCGCCAGCGACGCCGAGGACTCCTCGCTCCTCGGTGCTCGGACATCGCCAGCGACGCCGAGGGCTCCTCGCTCCTTGGTGCTCGGACATCGCCAGCGACGCCGGGGACTCCTCGCTCCTCGGTGTTCGGTCATCGCCAGCGATGCCGGGGACTCCTCGCTCCTCGGTGTTCGGTCATCGCCAGCGACGCCGGGAACTCCTCGCTCCTCGGTGCTCGGTCATCGTCGGCAACGCCGGGGACTCCTCACTCCTCGGTGCTCGGACATCACCAGCGATGCCGGGGACTCCTCGCTCCTCGGTGCTCCCTTGGTGGTCGGATCTTGCTACGTCTCATCAGTGTGCTAACAAGCTGCTCCATGCTGTTCGGATCAGGGTGCTGATCTTGGGCAGCACGTCTGGGGTCTTGATACGCGCATGTCAGACGACGTCGGTAAGCTTTCAGACTTCTTTTCCTTTGACCCTACTACAAGATTCATTCTTCATCTTCCAGCAGGCTCGGGGACTAACTGGGCACACTTCACCTTGTGGTGAATGTGCTTGTTCTCATCTCGAGGCTATGCCCGGGGACTGGCTATCCGCTCGGCTGGTCTTCTACTTTCTGACCCTGGCACCACGCGACTACGTCACCTACTGTCAGGCTCGGGGACTAGCTGTGGGGGTATGGTCCCCAAGACATGGGTTGTGCCCCTAGGGGTGGTCCGGCCCACAAGGTTAAGGCGTGCACGACGCTACTCGGCGTGCACCGCAAGACATTGTATAGTACCAAATAGGCTACTTTACTTGTAACCCTACCTCCTCCAGAGTATATAAGGAGAGGTAGGGGTCCCCTAGCGGATAGGATCTATCAGATCGGATCTACATACAGATCAATACAATACACCAAATACACAGGACGTAGGGTATTACGTCGATCAGACGGCCCAAACCTGTCTAAATCGATGTCTCTGCGCCTTGTGTCACCATCCGGTTCCTGATTACGCGCATCCCCACCGACAAATCTACCATCATGGGATACCCCTCGATGGACTGCCGAGCATATTCTATCGACAACGCCGGGGCATGGAGGCAGCGGTGCCACTTCCAGTGGCCAAGGTGAGCCCTCTTCCTACAGCAGCTGTGAGATTGTGTAGTTTGTGCGCTATTTATGCATTTGTGTCGGCGCTAAAGGAACCTGGAGAATTTGTTGTCTTTAGGATATTATGGTTGAGGTGGGCAGAGCAGTGGTGCAATGGGCATCTAGTAGCAAGGTGGCTCAAGTCGTTAGCTGGGTTGAGGAAGGTGGAGCAGCAGCAGCATCATCATAAGGAGGATGCAGATGTTGGATGATGGTACGGCCTGGCTTTCTTCTGTTGCATTCATGTTAGTGATCCATCCTCGTAATGAACATGCCAACTTGCTCTCTTTGTTGCATGTGTGGCATTTGACAAATTTGTACTATCCTATTTTGAGTAGCGACTAGTACAGATTTTTTGACCAAATATCAACATTACTATCCTATATTCTGTACTGACTAGTACATATTTTTTGACATGGTGATCCACTTGTTTAAAACATGTTTATCTATTGGTAATCCATGATCTATTTGTTGTCCTGCCCTGTGATAACTGATAACATTTCTGCATATAGCTGTGTTGGTTGCTAGCTGCTCAATTTGCTTGGAGAAAAAAGATAATAGAGAAATAAAATTTGAAGGGTTAGATATATAACAAGAGCTCTGGGCAAGAATAGCCTAGAGGAAACAGATATATTGCATCATGTGCTGCTCTAAATTTTTTGTCTTTTGAGTTTCTGGTTATGCTAATTTGCAATAATAAATTGGAGCAGACACTGTTAAGATTGCTTATTCAGAGGTTCCTGCTGCAGTAAGTTTGTCAGGTTGAGAAAATTTCAAGCAAAATTTCAATGGCTTATGGAGTTTATTTTAAGCTTTATGGTATGCTTGAAATTGTAGGTGTAGCACAACAGCACTGTCCTACTACTTTAAAAAGAGTACATTATGATGGCTTGAAATTGTAGGTGTAGCATAGCAGCTTTGAATGATCCATATCCCTCTTTCTAACTAACATGCTGCCATCCATTTGTACACTTGGGTCTCAGACTGGGCAATCGGTTTAAACTGAGTATTCGATTTGGTTTGATCGGTTTCTCTAGAATTCGGTTTCCAGAGATGGAGAACCGATCGGTTCCTCAAAGAACTATCAACCGACGAGTTCGGTGTCGGTTTCTTCGGTTTCGGTTTTCGGTTTCACTGAACAAACCAACAAACAGCGGCAGAAGGAGCAGAGCAGGCTCCTTTTCCTGCAGCCGCAAGCTCTCCAACGCTGCTGGCCCTTAAATATGAAACTGGGAAAGTATATGTTACTACTAATTGATACTGCTGAGGACGCCATGTCTAAAGGTATGGCATCCTTAAATATGAAACCGGGAAAGTATATTTAGTCCGCTGGAGTCATGGGGTAAACTAGTTAAATTATTTAGCACCCACCTTTCTACAACAGGAAAATACACATGTCTTCAATCAATCTAGCAATAACAATGGACACTGCTCTTGCTTCCAGGCTTTACAGTATATGTATTTTTAGCTGTCTAATTGGTGGGTTCTGATGAAATCTAAATAAAAAGCATGATTGGCTGCATCCCACTTTTGTTATGTGACGCTGCATGCTGTTTACAAGATTGACCCTGCTGTTATTATTCCTGGTTGCAGTAAAAACTCACAATTTTGAGCATCACCATGCATGTAGGCTCAGGCATTAAAAGTGCACACTGATGTTTGCTTCCAGACCTTACTGTTTCATTTTTTAGTACTGAAAATTAGCAAACTTCAGTACCTTTGTTGCATATCTGGTGAATTGAATGTTGATTTTGAAATACTTAGGCTATCTATTATTTTGTTTCCCGCAGGTCCATGACAGTGCTGCAGCTGCTCGTGCCCATCTCTACCTTAGGTAAGCAACACAACATTGGTGGCTAGTAGCAGTACAACCAACTCAATTCAGTTTCAGCTTTGAATTGTTTGTTAGATTCATAGGACAAGTCAATAGTTTTAGATTTATAACAGAACCTGCCTTTGCATATTGATTGCTCTGTTCAGTGACATCAGTTTGTGACTTGCCTACTCACATGAATAGTAGATAGACCTTTGTTACATATCGGCCATCATTCCATAATCATTTGATTAATACTAGCTGTTTATTTTGAACTCATCTTGCTTGTCTCGGTTTTGCATTTAATTAGCTTTGTTGGTAGCAGTATGCTCTTTTGCATATGCAGTCTGTATGCACAGATGAGTATTTAGTTCACTGAAATTTTATAAACCTGACAGATGCTTGGATCTGAAATTTTATAAACCCCAAGTGGAGGCTAGTTTGTCATACTGCGAGGTAATTGCATGTCCTTAGCCCTCCCCTGAAGTCTCCCCTTTCTTGTGTGGATCTTTCTTCTTGCATGGATCTGATGACCTCCCCTTTGGCTGAATCAACATACTTTTTAGTGATTAAATAGGAAACCTGAAAAGAGAAGGCTGTGAATTTTGCTGCAGCACATGTTAACCTGATAGTATGATCTTTAGCAAAAACGATCTTTGAACCAGATCTGGCCTGAACTAAAATTTGGCCTTAACATAGGCTGAACTTAAATAGATCCTGTTTATTGGCTGCATCTCATGTTCTCCACTGAGTTGAAAAAAGTACATGCAACCTTTGCGAAATAAATCACTTTTGATTACTCATTTAATGTAGTCTGCTGAAGTACTGATATGGACAATAGTAGCTATTATGGTTGGTATATTCTATAATTTCATTTGTTTCTTCAGTTAGTTGTACATGATTGCAGTTTGCCTTTGTCCAACCTCTAATTGTTTTTGTCATAGCCTTGGATATATAATCTGGTTGAGTTGTCAATGATGTGTATTTATGTCTGTGTTTCCTTGCAGATAAACCAAGAGTGGTGCTGCGCTCCTTGGAGAAGATCAGAAGCTGCTGCATGTGTGATCTAGTTGTGCCTAAAACTTGCCAAGAGAAAATTTAGATCAGTGAAGTTTGCATCTGTTTTTTATATCTGTGTATGATCAGGGTGCTGTCATCTATGCTAGTTATAGATTTGCACACTTTGACTTAAGCATACGTTGGATTTGGTCTTGAATGAAATTCAATTGTATATGGATTTGGATGGATTTAGACCGATTGATTCAACATTTGATTTGGGCCTCAGTGTGTTAAATGGGCAGGCTTATATTTGTTTTGTATGAGTGGTTGTAATGGGATTTGCCTATTTAAAATTTGTGCAATATGCAAATGGATATGTGGCAAGGTCGAAGAACCTATGATGTTGAAGCAAAAGTCATAAACCTTTATGACTTGAAAACCAATGTCATAGATTTATGACATGAACATATAAACGACACAAAGCATGGTTTAAGGCGCATGGTTTGTGACTCGAGCTTTTTCGTCATACAAACGTCACAAGTGCTAATATGTGACATAAAATTCACATATTAGGATATAGATTAATTGTCATAAAATCTCACATCTCTTGTAGTGTCCAGATGGCGCATTGCAGCACTTCCACGTGGATGACATCACTATGCCTTTGACGCCATGTGAGCTGCACATTCCCATGGGGAATAGCACAGTCATGGTGGCGCATGGTATTGTTTCTCCAGTGGCCCCTGACAAGACACCAAGAAGCCATGGGAATCCAATTCCACCTGAATATTATAGTGTCTCGGTGGATAGAGTTACCAAAGAATATAGGGAAGTGGCTCTTGACTTTCCTGGAGGTGATCGGGAGAAGACCCTAGGACAAGCAGAGCATTCATTCGTTATATGGTGCAAGCGCTATATCATTATTCCCAGTGCGGCGGCTAGGGTACCGTCGCCTGCTCCTCAACTACCTCATGATAGGTGCGGATCAAAGTGAACGAAACAGTTTTTCAATAATCATTCTCAATTATTTGTTTCTCGCATATAACCATTTACTCACAATCATTTTTATACTCACAGGTCTCCCAACCTTAGTCCAGTTCTTCCATCCCATAATGATCATTAGAGTGGTCTGGGCGATGATGATGCTCTGGACAATGATGATGCGTTACATGGTACAGTTGCATCTCCATCTCCTCCAAGGCGGTCTCCCCCTCCTCCGCCTCTCGCGCCGCAGAGGCGCCATAAGAGGCCCCCGCCCCCGGTGAAGTCCCCGTTGAAGAAGAAAGCCAACCGTTGTAAAACAAAGTCCCCGGAGAAGCTACCTTATGAGAAGTCTGAAGAGGAATCAAAAGCATAGCACAAAAAGATTTGGATAACTGGCGGCAAAGTGTAGCAGAATCAATAGCAAAAGAAGAAGGAACTTATGAAAAAATTGCCAAAGCCGCACTACATAGCTCAACGAGAACTAAGGAAAAGAGTCAGTGAAGTGGAGAAAAAGCGGCGTGAGGCATGTAAGCCCCCGCCATTATCGGACTATGAACGCTCTCTTGATAAGTCATATAAGGCGTCGCTGAAAGCAAAGAGAGCAGGGAAAGATGTTGCACGGCTCGGGCAGCAATATAAGCAATCTATCGACCCGCTAGTTGTTGAGGATGATTGTACAAACGCACAAGGAGGTCCAATCGATAGGGAGGCACTCCAAGACTTCATGGACACAACAGGTCTCACAACTCAATAGCTCATTGGGGGAGGATCGATACCAACAGCCAAATTTAATATTTACCGGACCTATGTGTATGGTAGGAGTCTTGTCAACCCTAAGTCCTATTCATCACTGGGTACGCAAATGTTCTTGTTAAACAAGTGGTACTTAAATGCGTGTGCGAAGAAAGAGGCATGGCTTCTTGCAAGAGTTAGACCAGAGCATTACTTCAATGGCTATGACATTGTACATATTGAGTTCAATGAATTACACCAACTATTAAACCGGGACGCTCTCGACAAATCTCTCCTCAACTGCTGGTGTCTGTAAGTGATTGTTTCTACAATTGAAAGTAACTTGCATGTTAGTTCGTTGTCTATATATAGTTATCCTCATACTATATATATTCTTTTGTACTATATAAATGCAGATATGAGAAGCTGAAAATAAAGAAAAAAAGTTAACGGATGATGGTTTTATGGATCCGAATCGCACATTCAGAGACACGGTTACTCCATATGATAGATGGCGAACTCAAGTGGAGAAGAATCTGTTTAGGTTCTTAGATAAGCAACATGACAAGACACTGATACTCTTTCCTTACAACTTCAAGTGAGTGTTAATGTCCCATTTTATTTTGCTTACTCCATGTTGACTTTAGTTAATAAGTTATGCCTACGTATAAACATGTAGCTTTCACTGGATACTACTGGTCATCGATATGCCCAGGAGTCTTGTAAAGATCTTTGACTCAGCCATAAAACCCCGAGAAGATTACCAAGAAATGATAGATATTCTCCAGTGGTAATTTCGGTATCACACACCGTATACTCTCTTATGCCATTTTATTGATATAACTCTATTTATTTATTTTGTTGGGCAGTGCTTGGAAAAAGTTCGCCCAGAAACACCATTGTGGTCATTGGAAAGTGCCTCTGGATATAGTTCAATACCCAGTAAGTACTAGCTAGGTCACCGCATCTTTATTTAGTTCAATTCATTATTACCATGTTTCATTGGTTGATGATGAATCTTTTTCTCGTAAAGTGGTGTCTGCAGCAGGGATCGGGAAACAACTTATGTGGATACTACGTCTGTGAGTTCCTCATGGAATACTCAAGGAGAACTCTAGAAGAGATCCTCGAAGTACGTAAAAATATACACAATTTATTACCATTGTGTTGATATATATAATCATATATATATTCATACTTTTCTGTTCATTCGAATTGAAGGTTGAATATATAGAGGAAGCAAAAGGTTCTGCGATGTGACCAGATCAAAACAATTCAAGAGGCATTGTCAGGATTTCTTATGGATTGGGTCAGAGATCCCAAAGGTGCGTATTACTATGACCCTAAAGAATTATTACCTAGTAGTCATACGACTGAAGATTCGGGTTGAATGACATCCCAATGACATGAGTACAAGGTTTTTGTGACTTTATTATGTACATATTCCATGCACGTACAACCTCTTAAAATATTTGTATATATAGTTTCATACATTTTAGTGTGTTATTTATGTATAATGCTCGAACGGAACCTTACACGTATGTATTTATGGACGTATATTAGCAGCGTAGAATTCGTATACGAAAAGCTAATCGAAATAAAAAAGAATTGAATTAAAAAGAAACCATAAAATGAAAATGAAAGAAATGAAAAAAATGAACCTTTAGTCCCGGTTGGAAACACCAACCGGGACTAAACGTGCCAGCCCCAGGGCAAGATCTGGGGGACCATTTAGTCCCGGTTGGTAATATCAACCAGGGCTAAAGGTCCACTTTCAGTCCCGGTTCCCATAACGGGACTAAAAGGGGGGCCTTTAGTTCTGGATTCGCAATCCCGGTTGGGAAACCGGAACTAAAGGGGTTTTCCCAACCGGGACTGATGCTCACTCCTGCACTAGTGGGTGGTAAGAGATGGATCCAATGGTCCTTAACATTGTCGAGCCAACCCAAAACCCTACAATGATACCATTATGACGCTGCTGAATCAAGCCACAACATGGTATTAGCATGTCAATGCCAGCTAGTGGCCTAAACCGGTAGCAATATCCCAACTAGAACTGTAGGTTGGTGGCCTAAACTGGAAGCAATATCCCAACTAGAACACAGTCGGTTGGTGGATGTAATTAACCGGGACATTGTCGGGTTATGCCTCCACTCGTAACAGTGATAGGTGTCTTAAGTGTTGGGTCTGTCGAATCCACAATCATTAATCGGATCCTAGCCTAACGAGCCATTAGTGAAGATGGATCACTGTCGGCTCCAACATACCCAACAGTCATGTGCCGTTAGGCCGGGATTGCCTGCTCTGTAGCAGTGAACCAATCATTTAGCATTTAGCATTCGCAGAGAAACACTTCCTACGGACGTAGTGAGGATATAAAAAACAATATTGTTGTGTATATAATGTCACTGCTAAACTAGAGGTACAGGCTCAACAGACTATCATTATTGGTATTATTATTAGACTACGAATGAACACACACGACCGACTGCAATAGAAGCAAGCAGCATGCACACTAGCTAGACCAGAGCAACATAGCAATGGATATGGAAATAAACAACAAATAAATCAATATGGCTGACGGTGAAACTTTCTGGCTATCGGATACCACCGAGGCATCGTACCTTCCTTGCCCTGGTATTCTTGTTCCCGCTTTTGGTCGTCCAGATCGTCGTCCCCTTGTTCTTTTTCTGGCATTTGAAGCTTGTCTGCCAAGGTCTTGGCCCCCTGGAGCGAGATGAGGAGCCAGAGTTTGGAGAGGAACTCCCCGCCTTCTCCCAAGCTCTTGGCGTGCAGGTAGGCCCTGCACATGCTGGCGGAGTAGCAGAGCATGCCCACCCACACACGGTGCATCAAATGCCAACGGTCATCGGCGTCCTCCATGCGCAGAAGCTCCTCCGCGAGCTTGTAAGCATCGTCGATGACGGTGTATGCCTCTTTTTCTTTGAGGTTGGCTGCTTCGTTCTTGATCTTGTCTAGGAGGATTTCGTCGGAGAGTGGTTGCTTTTGCTGCTTCTCCTTTTCCGTCATGTCTTTGGTGGCCTGGGTGATGATGCGCTCCATCTGTTTGGTGGTTTCGGTGAACAGAAGCTGCCTGCTGCCGGTCATCAGCATGTCGGGTCTAAACTTGAGGAGGTAGGCCATGTAGTTGGATATTGCCTCCGTGCACGCCTCACGAAGAACCTCCGCATGCAGAGGCCTGCACCTAAAGTGCCTCGGAGGTTTGCTGCGGAAGCAGAGGTCGGTGGCGATGTGCCAGATGAGGACGCTCTCGTCAAATGGCGTCTTACGAAGGCTTCGCCATATCACCACGTTGGGCACCTTCTTCGGCTGATCCATGTTCTCGGAGTAATAGTCCGTCTTGAGCAGCCTCTCCGTTTGGTCCATAGTCCAGTAGTCCCTCTTGGTGAAGCTTCTGTAACTGGCGAGGTCGACGTTCTTGACTTCGACGAAAACCTTCACGAGCTGTAGGGCGATAGCATCCGAGACCGAAGGGCCCAACGACGCACTCCCTTTTTCCTCACGAGAATAACCTTCCTTGTAACAAATGCGCCTGGCACACCTGAGTAGCCACCCAATAGTCGTCGTCGTCCTTGTGGTCTGGAGCACTGAGCCTATGAGGTTATACCCGGCAAGCTTCTCGCACAACACTGGAACATTCCCTCTGAACATGAGCGAGTCGCACAGCTTACTGATCAACACCCCAAGGACATCCAGGAGAGCAGTGAAGCACAGGAGAATGTACGTGGTCTTGATATCAACAGTGCCGCCGCTGTTGTACTTGTACCCCTGGCCCTGCTGCGGCTGCAGCTTCTGCTGGCTCGTCGCGAAGAGCATGATGGCGGCAATGTGCAGGGATGGAACCAGCAGCACATGGCAAGCCAAGTAGGCGGGCGTGAACATCACGTTCGCTCTGGTGTAGATGAGCCCGAACGCCTGACGAAGCATGGGCTTGAGCGTCTCGTCTTTCTCTATCTTGAGAGGCTCCAGGATATTCTTCTCGTGACCACCACCACCACCCCTGCCCTGTGCTTGCAGGGTGGCCTCGGCAGCGAACAGCGACAGGTCCGACAGGATCATCTCGACCTGGTCGCTCTGCGACAGGATCGGCGCGTCGCCTTCCGGCAGCTTTTTCCAGCACTTGTACCTGTCGCTGAGCTCGGTGAAGCACCACTTCCACCATGCGCTAGGCTTGACCCTCGCTCCTTTCATCACCGACGACATGGCCGTGAATGGATCAATCCTAGCTCCCCTGAGAGCCAAGGGCTTCTCCAACACACTGAGGATGCCAAGGATGAACAGCAGGACCGCCGAGGCCAGCATCCTTCTATCGCCGGAGCCGGAGCCAGGGCCAGGCCACGACTTGTAGAAGCCGAAGAGGGCGATGGTGACCTGGGACAGCAGGGTCACGGTCTGCCGGATCCACAGCATGTTGTCATCGATGTTGCTGGCGGACACCTCCTCCACCCCGCCGAGGTGGATGAGGAGGACAGGGGCCCATAGCACCTCCAGCATGCTCGGCGGCTTGCGCACGTCCGCCTCGCCATTGTAGCAGCCGGCCACCGCCCCGTTGGCGTGCCGGTTGAAGACGGTGGCGAGCGCGTAGATCGCCACGGCGTCGCTGCAGCCGCTGCCCAGCTGGATGCACCGTCGCAGCCACAGCGGGATGCTGTACTTGCGCATGGGGGCAGCCAGCACCAGGAACCACTGCAGGCCCAGGCTGCCGAGGACGAGGATGCGCAGCTGCCACTCGTCCCACCATTGCGCAGCGCTCGAGAGATGCATGCTAGCTGCTTGCTCGATGATAGATGATCCCTCCCTCTCCGTGGACGTGTGTCTGCTCAATATCACTCAATGTATTGTATTAGGTATGTAGTTTTTTTTTGGAGTCGAGTCCTTAGCGAGCAGTTGTTGGAATGGCCAGTTGGCCACCATTGTCGATGGGTTTTCCGGTTTGCCTTCCTGCCCTCATCTCTCTCATCTCTCTCCCCCTTTTTATCACATGTTGCTGTTGGAATGACTGCTTCTTCGACACATTTCACCAGAACTTTACCACGCGTACCTGTGCTTTAATCATATCATGTATGTATGGGAATATGGCTTTAAACCATGCATTTTGTTTCGCGCACGCTATATATACTCTCTGTCGATGCGAAGGCTGTAATTTACTGCTCCCTCCATTCTAAATTATAAATTATTGTAATTTTTTTTAGAGAGTCAAAGCATCTCAAGTTTGACCAAAATTATAAAGAAAATTTCAAAGCTTTATGACATCGAATAGGTATGCTATAAAAATATGATTAATGAAGAATCCAATAATACTTATTTAGTACCATAAATATTATTATTTTATTATATAAATTTAGTCAAATTTAGATGTTTTGACTCTCTAGAAAAGTTGGAATGATTTATAGTTTAGAATGGAGGGAGTACTACTTAACAGGCGAACCAATGCAAGCATTCGGTTCCACCATTGGGATTATATTCTGCGTGCTTTGGCGTGTACCACACAACTTTATTTATTTGTGCTGTACTCTCAAGACTGCACTTTGCGTGTGCCTGTGATAATATTCTAGGTCCTACGTGTTAGCCCAATGGTACATGCTACTTGTCACTGCACCGTAGTCCCAACACAACGCGCGTGCGACTAGGCCTAACGACTCTTATGGTCGGTGTAAATGGCACAACAAAGAAGATGGAGAGGGAGGACTTGGCGAGGGCGTGTTTAGATGCCGCCCTCATCTTGGCTTGCCTGCCAGGCAATTGATCGCAGCCTTAGGCGATCGAAATCCAACGCCTAGGGACGCTGCCTGGGAGGCAGCTTCCAAACACGCCGAAGAGCGTGGCAAGGAAGATGGGAAGGGTTGGACGTGGGAGAGATTTGGTGCTGGTTTTTCAAGCCTGATCCTAGGGTGAGGCAAAGTGGTGGTCGCTCCAGGCCCCAAAAGAAAGGGATCTCTTCCCACGTATGTATAGTATGTAGTACTATCACTTGGTATATGGCTTAATAAAAGTCTAAAAACCCAAGAAGACAACCATCCAGCACTGAGATGTGCATCACCAATTGACGTCGTCTGAGCCGTGCCATGTAAAACAAGTCACGGTGCCTCGTTCATAACAGCCGGTGCACCAGATGCAATATATATCACTGTTTGCTCTTTAGCACCTGACAGCGATGGCGTATTTAGGGTAGTGATACAAAAGATAAAGCGGTTACAACAGATATTGCACTACACGCAGCACAACTTTGGATTGAGAAAATGAAGGCCACTAGCTTAAGACCTCTTTAGATCTTTTAGTCCATCCCTACCCTGTTTGGATGGATGGACTAATGGCCATCAAAGTTGCTGTATAAAGACCAAAACGCCCCTAATTAATGCACACAATCTCCTCTTATTTCTCTCCAACTTTTCTCTCTCCTCTCTATTTCTCGCATCTGGATTTCACCGGCCACGATTGAAGACGTACACGACCGACGACCTCAAACAGCTTACATCCAGCCCGCGGATGAAGCAAGCAGCAAACGCATATACTCCATCGGCAATATATAATAAATAAAATTAAAAACGAGGAAGAAGCAAACAAAAAGATCGAAACAGAAAGTCAGAAATAGATAGGACACGAGACCAGAGCATTGTATGTAGCAACCAACAATATTAGTCGACATGCCATGGTTCGTCTTCTGGAGCCACGGGCCTGTCTTGTACTGGCTCTTCGCCCAGGACGTCGTCCCCAGGTTCTTTGTCCGGCATCTGAAGCTTGCCTGCCAAGGTCTTGGCCCCTAGGAGCGAGATGAGGAGCCAGACGTAGGAGAGGAACTCCCCGCCTTCTCCCAAGCTCTTGGCGTGCAGCTAGCCCCTGCACATGCTGGCGGAGTAGCACAGCATGCCCACCCACACTAGGTGCATCAAATGCCAACGGTCATTTTCGTCCTCGATGTCGAGCAGCTCCTTTGCGGGGTTGCAAGCGTCGTCGATGACGCTATGTGCCTCTTTTTCTTTGAGGCTGGCTGCTTTTTCCTTGATCTTGTCTAGGAGGATTTCATCGGAGAGTGGTTGCTTTTGCTTCTTCTCCTTTTCTGTCATTTCTTTGCTGGCCTGGGTGATGATGCGATCCATATGCTTGGTGGCTTTAGTGAACAGATCCCGCCTGTTGCCGGTCATCAGCATGTCGGGTCTAAACATGAGGAGGTAGGCCATGTAGTTGGATATTGCCTCTGGGCACACCTCACGAAGCACCTCGCCATGCGGAGGCCTGCACCTAAAGTGCCTCGGAGGCTTGCTGCGGAAGCAGAGGTCGGTGGCGATGTGCCAGATGAGTACGCTTGCATCGAATGGCGTCTTACGAAGGCTTCGCCATATCACCACGTTGGGCATCTTCGTCTTCCTCAGCGGATCTTCAGTCGCCGAAGAAATATCAGTGCTGCCGCCCGTCGTCTTCATCAGGCGCTCCTGATCTACTTCGTCGCCGAAGAAACAACAATGTTGGCCACCTTCTTCGGCTGATCTTGATCATCAGTCGAAACGGCGGCAGTCTTGTCCATCTTCGGGCGTTGCTGATCTTGATCATCAGTCGAAACGGCGGCGGTGTTGTCTATCGTCAGGCCTTGCTGATCTTGATCATCCACTACCGAAAACAGTATAATTGCCGAGTGCATTCCATCGGACACTCGGCAAATATCTTATTTACCGAGTGTTTTGAATGAAACACTCAGCAAACAAATAGCACTCGACAAAACCCAACTTTGCCCAGACACAGACACTCGGCAAAGTACAGGCACATGCGCTGGGCGTGCGATGGCCGTGTGACGGCCGTTGGGTGTGCGGCCCTGCCGTTAGAACTTTGCCGAGTGTCCGTTAGACACATTCGGCAAAGACAAGGTTTGCCGAGTGTTCTGCGCAGGCACTCGGTAAAGTAATAATATTGCCGAGTGTTTTTTATTGGCACTCGGTAAAATAATAATTTTTTTCTCTCCTGCCCTCCAAACTTTTTCTACTCTTCACATACAACATGTGGTACTACATGTTAAAATTTGGTATATTTCTCGATGTGTTTGCTATATTTAATTAATTTATTGCATTTAGAGGAATTTTTTGGTTTAAGTTAATTTTGATCTACAAGTGATTCAAATAATGGAATAAATTGAGTGGAGAAATCATATTCATGTTATTGAGTCCATTTTGGGGCCTTACCCGGGAAATGAAAAGAAATTTCGAACATTTTGTTCATGAAACACGACCACGAACATGTGGCCGAATGGTTTTTAAATTCTAAAAAAAGCAAATGAAGTCTGAAAATCACGAGATTTGTCAAGATCTCCTGATATCATACGTGGAGACTGTGGAAAAAAATTGAGAAGGTTTTGCACAATTTGTTACGTACCATGCTTACAAACCGAAGCATCTCCAAAGAAGAATCAAGGAGTTGAGAAGGATCTGGTAAGATTTGGAGTCAAAGTGACGGTCGTATTGGGGTTTGACTTCAAAACTTTTTGTATAGGCAATAGACAACATAGATTGGTCCATGTCAAATTTTGGGAATTATTCGGATCCATTTGATAATTTTAATTTATTAACTGTAATTATAGAATTTTAATTAATATAAATTGAATTTGAGCTATAACTACAATGAAATAATGGAATAATATTCGTAGAAAAATCAAATATGCATTGTTAAGTGAATTTGACAAGATACTTTCAAAGTCCATCATAACAAATTTAGTAGAACACACTATGAAGGAGGACGGTGCAACTTGAAATATTTTTTTTTGCCGAGTGTTCTCTACCTAACACTCAGCAAAAAGAATAGTTGCCGAGTGTCGTACAGGGGACACTCGGCAACTTTGTTGATCCAGCCCCACTGCGCAGTATCAGACGGTTTGAAAAAAAAACAATGTCGAGTGCCCCCGATGTGGACACTCGGCATATCTTTAGTTTGCCGAGTGTCCAGATCGGGGGAACTCGGCATACCTTTCATATGACCCCCGGCCGCACCCCCTGACGCACACGACACTCATGCACACACGTGCCCGCCCACACTCACGCACTCACACACGCCGCCGCCGCCGCCCTGTGCTCCGGCCATCGCCCTGAACGCCCACCGGCCCGGATCCTCGCCGGCCTCCCTAGGACCCCACCGCCGCCCTGCCCGCCATTGCCCTGTGCCCCGGCAGCCGCCGCCCTCCCCCCAGCGGCCGGTGCCTCGTACGGAGCCCGCCGCCGCCCAGGGACCCCGCTGCCACCCTCCCCCTAGCTGCCGGTGCCCCGGCGGCCCCCTGTCCCTGGCACTGCCCCCTGCCGCCGCCAGGGAGCCTGTCGCCGCCCCGTGTGGAGCCCGCTTCCGCCCAGGGACCCTGCCGCCGCCCCGGGAGCCTGCCGCCACCGCCCCAGGTAGTCTATGTATCATTTTTTAGTTAAGTAATAACTATGCTTATATGATTATTTCTTGTAACTAGTCAATAATTATGAAATATTTGATGTTGAGACATGATGAAACTGAGACTCTTATTTCCAGAAAAAGCTATTTTTTAAATAGAAAAGAGTTGAAATTTATTCATAATTTTCACTAGTTACCAGCTACTTCTAGATACTTATTAAGCGTAATTATTTTATAATTTGTTGGCATATGATTGATTGCTAGAGAGTCATAGTAGTTATCCCAAAACCTATGTGGTTACCCAACGGTAATAATCTAGAGGTGAAGGGTTGACATACTGCCACTAGTAACCATTAGCTGTCACGCTACGTGTACCAAATTTAAGCTTGTGTGATTTGAAATACACACACAAGCAGTAATCATTCACTCTCCAGCTTGAATCGAGTTGTACCAAATCATTCACCTCTGTTTTTTATTTGGCAAGTTTGCAAATCTGAGTTGGAAATGTACAGCACTGAGTGTTGTGTTACCGTTGAATCCTTGATATGTGTTTAGTTGCTATTGGTCCTGAATTGAGTAAGGATTCAACTGTAACACAACCAGATTGGATACAATTCATATATATTAATAGCTAGCTAGGCGCGAACCATATCATGTTGAGATCAAAAGGCTGATTTGATGGATCTGTAAAAGCTCAAATGGAAATAATGTTTGCATCATCCCATGCTGCCTAGGAGATAAGGCGCAAGAACCATGCTAGCTAGCTCTTGCAATCTCCATATGTCGAAATTGTTAAAACTAGACATACACATACAAGCAACATCACTTCAGCAAACAGTGATGTTGTACTATTAACTTGAGCATATTTCCATGCCAATGATTGCCATTCTTTTAATGATCTCGCTATAAACTTACTGACCCGATGCATTTAGCTCTCTATTATCTTCAACTTGTAGGTTTTTGCCGCCGCTCCCTGCCCTGCCCTGCCACCTGGTTCTGCCTTGCCCTCCCGCCACCCCACAACTTGCCGTCGTTTTGCAAGGTATAAGATGTGTATGTGGTTGTCGGCCATCGTGCCATTTGTTTCCGAGTGTATGTGGTTGTCGGCCATCGTGCCATTTTATTTGTTGTAGGTTTTGGAAACCTCCCCGTGCAGGGGAGGTGCTGTCGAAATTTAGATTTGACACTATTATGTTTTATTGTAGGAGAGGCTATTGCAACGTCCTCAACTCGTCACTTTGCAGGACAGTAAGGTGAGGCATCAAAGACCCTTCTTTCTGTATCATGTTCGTATATTACATAACCATGCTAGGTGTCTCCCGTTCGAAAGAGATACGGTTGGAAATATGCAGATCTTTGCATATCTATAACCGTATCTATTTCGAATTGTCCACGTTTTTTGGACAGCCCGAGGATGTGTAGATACAGTTAGTTTCCATGCTCTACTCCGATCCGTGATAGAGTTTCGGCAGCATCTCCCTACTATTCTCCGGATACACAATCTCCCTTCCAGGACATGTATTTGGAGAACAGCGGGAGGTGCTGCCAAAATTCTGTCACGGATAGGAGTAGAGTATGGAAACTAACCCCATCTACACATCCTCGGGTGGGATTAGGACCTATCTTCACCTATTAGACAGTATAGGAACGTGTAGATGCAACGTGATTTTTTATATTACTTGCTGATATGCTAGAGGATGGATGACCGTGAGTGGATGTACACGGGCCGCTCTAGTCAGATTTCGTTGACCGATGAATGGATTGACAAGACCGATGCTTTCTTGAAATGGGCATTTGCAAGGGTTAAAGGAGCTAGTGTCACTTGGTGCCCTGCAGCAAATGTGCAAACATGCGTCGGCAAACCAAGGTGGTCTTGGGTAAACATCTTTGCAAGAATGGATTTACGACAGACTATACCAGGTGAAACTACCATGGTGAAGCCGATCGTGGGAGAGACAAGGTTGTGAGACAACGCATCAAGGAATATGATGATGATGCTGGAGTAGGAGACATGTTAAATGACTATCATGAAGCATACTTCGATGAAGGACGCAGGGAGGAGGAGCCAGAGGCTACCGCAAAGGCGTATTACGACATGTCTGCGGCACAGCAACCCCTACACGGGCATACCAAGGTTTCTCAACTGGATGCCATTGCACGCCTAATGGCTGTGAAGTCCCAGTGATTACATTTAGGCAATAACAGTGATGACGACATTCCTCCTTCGGAGCACGGGCATGATTATATCGACACGCGTGATAGTGATGATGAGACTTAATCTCGATCATGATGATTATTTCTAATACATATATGAGCCATACTAATTTATTTATTATTTGTCATACATGTTATTTTTGAAGTATGTTTAGTTTATTTTGCATATCTTTCTAAGTATGTTTTGTTTATCTATGCTAATTGGTTTACTCTTTTTAATTGCAGGTGATTGAACAATGGTGGGCTGTACGAGGAAGATCGCGGCGCTTTACAAAAAATTCAAAGCTACAGGTTCAGGGTCAGCTTCAGGGAAAGGTCGAGGGAGGGGTCGAGGCAGGGGTCGAGGGAAGGGCAAAGGGAAGGGTAAAGGGAATGTTAAAGGGGCGAGGCCCCCATCGCCTGTAGCTTCCTCGTCGTCGTCTGAGGAGGACGAGGTACCTTCCGCACATGCCTCTGGTGACGAGGATGTACAGGAGGAGCAGGAGCAGGTGGAGGAGGAGGCAGTTGGTTCCCAGGTCTAGTTGCGAGGTCCCTCGACCCTCCTGAGGCGACCGATACCTCTTGAGAGGACGCCCGATGATTCAACCCTATGGGAAAAAGTAAGTAACTTTAGATGTTCTCACTAATTTTTCGTTTGATATGTTGAAAATTACAATGAAAACTAATAATTTATCTTAATCACTTGGACAGGGGTTGGATTAAGGTCAGTGGGGGTGATCACAACCGCAAGGTCAACGGCATCCTTGGCCTTTTGTGCAGGCTACACTTCCCTGGCTTAGTGCAGTTCGGCGAAGAGAAGGAGTCGGCCAACACGTGGGACCACTACGTCGCCGCCCGTGACGCCGCTGATCGTGACGGCAGGGTATTCCCCAACAAGGCGGAGCGGGTGAAGGGCTAGTTTTGGGTAAGTATTCCTCGCACTACATTGCTCAATACATCACATTCACTGGACATTCTTGAAGTAATGACTGTATACATCGTGTCTATATGCAGGACTTCTACAGATGTCAGGAGGGGTATGAGGCCAAGGTGGCCTCCATCTCTGAAGATGGCGCCAAGAAGCTCGTGAAGGACATGCACTACGAGGCGCGCGTCCAGGCCATCATCGACTACTATGCTCAATACAGAGGGGTGAAGGCTAAAAAAGAAGAGGCAAGAACAATGAACCTGACCCGGGAACAATTCTTGAAGGTAAATATAGAATATTAATACTTACTTTTTATGAGATTAATTATGCTTAATTTTATTTTTTCACATGTCATACACTTGATGACGTAGGTGCCTCCGTACTGGTGCACCCAGCATACCCTGTGCTGGGAATACATGGTGGACAAGTGGTTGGAGCCCACGGGGGGGGGGGGGGGGCGGTGGAGACGCACAACGCTTGCCAGGATCGGCATTTGCTGATGCCACGTGCATCACACCATCAAGGCAGCCTAAGCCTCGACGAATACAGGAAAAAATAGGTACACGAATTTATTTCTTTATTCTAACGCTCAATTCTGCATAATTTCTAATCATTTTGCATTTTTACCGCAGTCGTCGTCACATGATGGCCAACCTTGCTCCTAGTTCAAGGCATGGGTTCTGTCCAAAAAGGGCAAGGCGACGGCAAACATCGACTTCAACCCGGAGGACCCTCCCGAGGCGTACAGCGATCCCAGCATCCACAGCCGCGTCACTGAGTACACAGTGATGGCAAGGGAGGTTCATGGGTCAGAGTTCGATCCGAGCACCTAGTATCTTGATGGAGAAATTGTGATGAGGGTGGGAGGAGGCAAGAAGGAAGGCCGGTACTGGATTGACGACAGTACAATCGACATGGCCTCTACTCCCACTCTCTCCCAGATCCGAGCAAGGAGCACGAGCTCGAGCTCGGCGATACACCCACGGCCAACCACTACACAATTCCAGATGGAGGCTCTCTAGGTTATTTTTGTGTTTATTCATCGTTTGTTGATTGTTACGTACTTTAGCTTTGCATTGTAACATTGGATAAAATATTATAGGCCCGGGTGGAAGCAGAAACGAAGCAACGGGAGATGGAGGCGAGGATGGAGGAGATGATTCAGCAGAGGGTGGCGGCTGAGCGGCAGAACATGGAGGAAGAACAATGACTGACGATGGAGCATATGATTCAGCAGAGGATAGAGGCCGAGCGGCAGAAGATAGAGGAAGAAAATTGGTTGAGGATGGACCAAATGTTCCAATACATGCAGAATTTTGCATCGAGTATGGATCAACCTTTGCCACCGCCACCGATGCTATTCCCTCCACCTCAGCCACCCACAACTACTCTTGTGAGTCACTTGACACCTTATATTGCAGATTGAATACTTTGACTTAGAGAACTTTAGATGTTAGCTCAAAATGACTTAGAGAACTTTAGATGTTAGCACAAATTGACTTAGAGAACTTTAGATTGAATACTTTGCATGTTTTTGTGACTAGGTAGAGATGTAGAGTCGTGGGTAGTCTTGATGCTTTGCTTAGAAAGGTTTTGGTCCACGAGTCGGCTGGATGATATTGGGCATGTGCATTTGCAATATTGCAACTAAACTCTTAGGATTAGTTTGGGCTCCATAGTTCTCTGTTTTGTGCAGAATTAAGTGCAATCTCCATGTGTCAAGGAACCTTAGATATTAAGTGCATCACATATAAATATCAATCTTGTCTCACACATGCAATCTCTTCTCTTTTGTGCAGAATCAATCGGCGGCACCAAATAATCAGCCTCAAGACCCGGATTTGTCGCAGTGGTTTCAAGGGCCTCCGCAGTGATTGCATTTGCGTTTGTGGCTTATTGTGACTTAGTTGTGACTTATGATGATGGTTTATTATGCCTGTAATGATGGTTTATTGTGAATTGTGATAATGGTTTATTGTGAATTGTGATGATGGTTTATTATGCCTGTGACATAATTATGCATGTGATGATGGTTTATTGTGAATTGTGATGGTTTATTGTGAATTGAGAGGGGTCCGTTATACGTGACATATTAGTAAAAAAGGGGGTATTGGTCGCTTTGCTGAGTGTAACACTCGGCAAAGAGAGACATTGTCGAGTGTCAAGCCAAAACACTCGGTGAAGAGGCCAATTTCTGTTATTTTGGGAACCTTCTTTGCCGAGTGTTTTGGCTTTGCCGAATGTATTCTAATGGACACTCGGCAAAGTGACCATAAAATCTGGCCATTGCCCGCTTGTTTGCCGAGTGTTTTGGGTGTGACACTCGACAAAGTGTCTAAAAATTTGCCGAGTGTTTTGGCCTTGACACTCGGCAAAGTTTAGAACTACGCCGATTGTTTTGGGCTTGACACTCGGCAAAGTTTAGAAACTTTGTCGAGTGTTTTTCCGTCGTTTACTTGGCAAAAGAGACGTCACCGTGCCATCCCGTTAACTTTTTTTGCTGAGAGTTTATTTTTGCCGAGTGTTTATTGACACTCGGCAAAAGGCTTTGCCGAGTGCCCGCTGATTGACACTTGGCAAAGAGCTCTTTGCCGTTAAAATATACGCCGTGTGCTCTTTGCCGAGTGTTACATTCGGCAAAGCCTTTGACGAGTAAAGCTACTGTATCTCATAGTGATCAGTTGAAACGGCGGTGGTGCTGTCCGTCTTCTTGGAGTAATATTTGGTCTTGAGCAGCCTCTCCATTTGGTCTACAGTCCAGTAGTCCGTCTTGGTGAAGCTTGTGTAACTGGAGAGGTCAGCGTTTTTACCTTTTTTGAAAACCTTCACCAATTGATAGGTGATAGCATCCAAGACGGTGCGGTACAAGCTTCCGGTCGCTCGAGTCCGAACACCATGGTCACGGTATGCTGCGTCCACAGCTCGTTGTCTTCGATGGTGTAGGCGGTGATCTCCTCCCGTCCACCTAGGTAGACGAGGAGGAGAGGCGCCCACAGGACCTCCAGGGAGCTTCCTTTGTTCCCGGAGTCACAGCAGCTGCAGCTGCTGCTGATGCTGCTCGCCTTGGAATGGCGAGGGTGGCGAGCGTAGATCGCTAGAGCATCTGCGCTCACGTACGCCGCCCAGATGGAGAATCTGAACAAGCGAGGGATTGTGTAGTTGCGCATGGGGGCTGCCAGCAGCAGGAACCACTGGAGACCCAGGCTGCCGAGGACGAGGATGCGCAGCTGCCACTCGTCCCACCATTGCACAGCTCTCAAAATGTCAATCATGTTTCTCGGATCTACCCAAGTAGCAGCTTAAGAGCCTCTTTGGCAGGGCTCCTGTAGGGGCTTCAGCTCTGGCTCCTGCAGGAGCTGTGCCAAATGCCTGTTTTGAAAAGGGCTCCGCATGGAGAGCCGGTCAAGAGTCAAAGCCATTTTTTGCCTGCGCAGGAGAAGCCTCAAAAACGAGCTTCGCACGGCTCCTTGCTGTGGGTTCACGTCGTCTAGTGCGAAGGAGCCGTTTTGCCAAACGTTTTCCAGAACGGCTTCAGCTCCTCTAGAGGAGCTGCTCCTTCAGAGGAGCCAGAGCCGGAGCCATTTTCAGAGGAGCCAGAGCCCTGCCAAACAGGCCCTAATTGTTAGCTCTTGATGTGTCTATGTCTAGTTTTGAGAGTGTCACTACCACCACTCAAGTCTGTCTTTTCTTTTTTGGTGTTTGTGTTTCACTGCCCCTGATGTTACACCTATACCGATCACTAGTGTTTATAATGCATGCGTGTTGGGTGTTTCCTTACAATGCAATAATGTGTGCCTTCCATTAAACAGTGGAACAAACATTTAAATATCCCTACTTTATTTCTATTATTAGTATCACACGCTTTGTCAAAAACAAAAGTAAAAAAGAAAAGAAAAGAAGAAAAGAGAAAAGCGGTCACACTCTCTATTAGCTACTACAACTTTGTTTCTATGTGTTGCTTCTTGCTGCCCAGCCCTTTGATGTCCGTGGCAATATTCCAAAGTGCTAACGCGTATTAGAGACGAAACATACCTGCTTTGTTGTTAGTTATTCCTGTCTCTGAACTTTCCCGCCTTTGATGTTCCCCTCCTTTCGTGATGGTCACAGTATTAATCGTCCAACCGCGCACCACAACTGCTGGTAGATCGATCTGCATGCAAGGCTTGTTTGGATGGAAACTAAACAGGGCAGGCGTTGCCTTGCCTTGCCTAGCCAGGTAAAATTTTGGGCCACTATCGTCCAAACAACCCGCAATGTCTTCAATTCAACAGTTGAAAGAAGAATATTTAGTCACAAGTGCTCCAATTCTAATTAGATATAGTGTAGCCCTTCCAAAACTTCAGAGACAAAAAACCAAAGAAGGCTAAGCGAAATCCCTGAGATATATGGTTTAATCCTTAACGTGACTCTTCTGAGTTTTCTTGTGTAAAACCGCATGCGTTCTCCTTAAGCGAAATAGCTGTGCCCGTGCTGAATTTTTCAAAAGAAATAGGATCTATACAAAGATTAAAGTGGAAAACTCTTTGCATTCGCTGCCCTTTGCGTGTCATGGTGATATTCTAAGTTCTCACATGTTACAGATGCCCTGCTTTAATTTACTTTTGCTTTTTGAATAAACTAACATTGTCAATGTGGGTGCTATCTGTTGTTGGATCGTCAGCACTGTGAGTACTTAGAATGTTAAGAACCAATTCCCTCAGTGCCATTAGAAATTTTATGATTTTTCTGTGTGCCATTAAAATTGCTGAATTTTACTCCCATATTTAAAGATATATAACCGTTTGCACGATCCAGCAAGTGCGGCCTGCCCAGTCCAAATTTTCATTTCGTGGCAGCAGCTGAAGGATCACATCACATGAATTAATATTGGATATGCCATTGCCACGTGTTTGCCGGAGTAACTCAATTCCCTGTTGAGCAAATCATTCCTTGTGAGCACGCGCGCGTATATCCTTTCTTGTAGCTGTCTAGCCATTCGATACACCTTTGACAAACTTAAAATTCTATCTTGCTCTGATGCTCTCCTTGTTAGTGTAATCTCTGTACTCAACAGCCAAAACTAATTTATTTGCCATCGACTCCACCAATTTTATATATATATATATATATATATATATACACACACACACACTACGTACATCAGTCCACCAGTTTAACATACAATAATTATTGCCGTCACTATAAATAACCCCACTTTTTGGTTAATTATGCTTAATTTTGCAATTATACATGAAAGGGGCAAGATAGTGAGAAACATGTGGACAAGTGGTTGGAGCCACGGGGGGGGGGGGGGGGGCGGTGGAGACGCACAACGCTTGCCAAGATCGGCATTTGCTGATGCCACGTGCATCACACCATCAAGGCAGCCTAAGCCTCGACGAATACAGGAAAAATAGGTACACGAATTTATTTCTTTATTCTAACGCTCAATTCTGCATAATTTCTAATCATTTTGCATTTTTACCGCAGTCGTCGTCACATGATGGCCAACCTTGCTCCTAGTTCAAGGCATGGGTTCTGTCCAAAAAGGGCAAGGCGACGGCAACATCGACTTCAACCCGGAGGACCCTCCCGAGGCGTACAGCGATCCCAGCATCCACAGCCGCGTCACTGAGTACACAGTGATGGCAAGGGAGGTTCATGGGTCAGAGTTCGATCCGAGCACCTAGTATCTTGATGGAGAAATTGTGATGAGGGTGGGAGGAGGCAAGAAGGAAGGCCGGTACTGGATTGACGACAGTACAATCGACATGGCCTCTACTCCCACTCTCTCCCAGATCCGAGCAAGGAGCACGAGCTCGAGCTCGGCGATACACCCACGGCCAACCACTACACAATTCCAGATGGAGGCTCTCTAGGTTATTTTTGTGTTTATTCATCGTTTGTTGATTGTTACGTACTTTAGCTTTGCATTGTAACATTGGATAAAATATTATAGGCCCGGGTGGAAGCAGAAACGAAGCAACGGGAGATGGAGGCGAGGATGGAGGAGATGATTCAGCAGAGGGTGGCGGCTGAGCGGCAGAACATGGAGGAAGAACAATGACTGACGATGGAGCATATGATTCAGCAGAGGATAGAGGCCGAGCGGCAGAAGATAGAGGAAGAAAATTGGTTGAGGATGGACCAAATGTTCCAATACATGCAGAATTTTGCATCGAGTATGGATCAACCTTTGCCACCGCCACCGATGCTATTCCCTCCACCTCAGCCACCCACAACTACTCTTGTGAGTCACTTGACACCTTATATTGCAGATTGAATACTTTGACTTAGAGAACTTTAGATGTTAGCTCAAAATGACTTAGAGAACTTTAGATGTTAGCACAAATTGACTTAGAGAACTTTAGATTGAATACTTTGCATGTTTTTGTGACTAGGTAGAGATGTAGAGTCGTGGGTAGTCTTGATGCTTTGCTTAGAAAGGTTTTGGTCCACGAGTCGGCTGGATGATATTGGGCATGTGCATTTGCAATATTGCAACTAAACTCTTAGGATTAGTTTGGGCTCCATAGTTCTCTGTTTTGTGCAGAATTAAGTGCAATCTCCATGTGTCAAGGAACCTTAGATATTAAGTGCATCACATATAAATATCAATCTTGTCTCACACATGCAATCTCTTCTCTTTTGTGCAGAATCAATCGGCGGCACCAAATAATCAGCCTCAAGACCCGGATTTGTCGCAGTGGTTTCAAGGGCCTCCGCAGTGATTGCATTTGCGTTTGTGGCTTATTGTGACTTAGTTGTGACTTATGATGATGGTTTATTATGCCTGTAATGATGGTTTATTGTGAATTGTGATAATGGTTTATTGTGAATTGTGATGATGGTTTATTATGCCTGTGACATAATTATGCATGTGATGATGGTTTATTGTGAATTGTGATGGTTTATTGTGAATTGAGAGGGGTCCGTTATACGTGACATATTAGTAAAAAAGGGGGTATTGGTCGCTTTGCTGAGTGTAACACTCGGCAAAGAGAGACATTGTCGAGTGTCAAGCCAAAACACTCGGTGAAGAGGCCAATTTCTGTTATTTTGGGAACCTTCTTTGCCGAGTGTTTTGGCTTTGCCGAATGTATTCTAATGGACACTCGGCAAAGTGACCATAAAATCTGGCCATTGCCCGCTTGTTTGCCGAGTGTTTTGGGTGTGACACTCGACAAAGTGTCTAAAAATTTGCCGAGTGTTTTGGCCTTGACACTCGGCAAAGTTTAGAACTACGCCGATTGTTTTGGGCTTGACACTCGGCAAAGTTTAGAAACTTTGTCGAGTGTTTTTCCGTCGTTTACTTGGCAAAAGAGACGTCACCGTGCCATCCCGTTAACTTTTTTTGCTGAGAGTTTATTTTTGCCGAGTGTTTATTGACACTCGGCAAAAGGCTTTGCCGAGTGCCCGCTGATTGACACTTGGCAAAGAGCTCTTTGCCGTTAAAATATACGCCGTGTGCTCTTTGCCGAGTGTTACATTCGGCAAAGCCTTTGACGAGTAAAGCTACTGTATCTCATAGTGATCAGTTGAAACGGCGGTGGTGCTGTCCGTCTTCTTGGAGTAATATTTGGTCTTGAGCAGCCTCTCCATTTGGTCTACAGTCCAGTAGTCCGTCTTGGTGAAGCTTGTGTAACTGGAGAGGTCAGCGTTTTTACCTTTTTTGAAAACCTTCACCAATTGATAGGTGATAGCATCCAAGACGGTGCGGTACAAGCTTCCGGTCGCTCGAGTCCGAACACCATGGTCACGGTATGCTGCGTCCACAGCTCGTTGTCTTCGATGGTGTAGGCGGTGATCTCCTCCCGTCCACCTAGGTAGACGAGGAGGAGAGGCGCCCACAGGACCTCCAGGGAGCTTCCTTTGTTCCCGGAGTCACAGCAGCTGCAGCTGCTGCTGATGCTGCTCGCCTTGGAATGGCGAGGGTGGCGAGCGTAGATCGCTAGAGCATCTGCGCTCACGTACGCCGCCCAGATGGAGAATCTGAACAAGCGAGGGATTGTGTAGTTGCGCATGGGGGCTGCCAGCAGCAGGAACCACTGGAGACCCAGGCTGCCGAGGACGAGGATGCGCAGCTGCCACTCGTCCCACCATTGCACAGCTCTCAAAATGTCAATCATGTTTCTCGGATCTACCCAAGTAGCAGCTTAAGAGCCTCTTTGGCAGGGCTCCTGTAGGGGCTTCAGCTCTGGCTCCTGCAGGAGCTGTGCCAAATGCCTGTTTTGAAAAGGGCTCCGCATGGAGAGCCGGTCAAGAGTCAAAGCCATTTTTTGCCTGCGCAGGAGAAGCCTCAAAAACGAGCTTCGCACGGCTCCTTGCTGTGGGTTCACGTCGTCTAGTGCGAAGGAGCCGTTTTGCCAAACGTTTTCCAGAACGGCTTCAGCTCCTCTAGAGGAGCTGCTCCTTCAGAGGAGCCAGAGCCGGAGCCATTTTCAGAGGAGCCAGAGCCCTGCCAAACAGGCCCTAATTGTTAGCTCTTGATGTGTCTATGTCTAGTTTTGAGAGTGTCACTACCACCACTCAAGTCTGTCTTTTCTTTTTTGGTGTTTGTGTATCACTGCCCCTGATGTTACACCTATACCGATCACTAGTGTTTATAATGCATGCGTGTTGGGTGTTTCCTTACAATGCAATAATGTGTGCCTTCCATTAAACAGTGGAACAAACATTTAAATATCCCTACTTTATTTCTATTATTAGTATCACACGCTTTGTCAAAAACAAAAGTAAAAAAGAAAAGAAAAGAAGAAAAGAGAAAAGCGGTCACACTCTCTATTAGCTACTACAACTTTGTTTCTATGTGTTGCTTCTTGCTGCCCAGCCCTTTGATGTCCGTGGCAATATTCCAAAGTGCTAACGCGTATTAGAGACGAAACATACCTGCTTTGTTGTTAGTTATTCCTGTCTCTGAACTTTCCCGCCTTTGATGTTCCCCTCCTTTCGTGATGGTCACAGTATTAATCGTCCAACCGCGCACCACAACTGCTGGTAGATCGATCTGCATGCAAGGCTTGTTTGGATGGAAACTAAACAGGGCAGGCGTTGCCTTGCCTTGCCTAGCCAGGTAAAATTTTGGGCCACTATCGTCCAAACAACCCGCAATGTCTTCAATTCAACAGTTGAAAGAAGAATATTTAGTCACAAGTGCTCCAATTCTAATTAGATATAGTGTAGCCCTTCCAAAACTTCAGAGACAAAAAACCAAAGAAGGCTAAGCGAAATCCCTGAGATATATGGTTTAATCCTTAACGTGACTCTTCTGAGTTTTCTTGTGTAAAACCGCATGCGTTCTCCTTAAGCGAAATAGCTGTGCCCGTGCTGAATTTTTCAAAAGAAATAGGATCTATACAAAGATTAAAGTGGAAAACTCTTTGCATTCGCTGCCCTTTGCGTGTCATGGTGATATTCTAAGTTCTCACATGTTACAGATGCCCTGCTTTAATTTACTTTTGCTTTTTGAATAAACTAACATTGTCAATGTGGGTGCTATCTGTTGTTGGATCGTCAGCACTGTGAGTACTTAGAATGTTAAGAACCAATTCCCTCAGTGCCATTAGAAATTTTATGATTTTTCTGTGTGCCATTAAAATTGCTGAATTTTACTCCCATATTTAAAGATATATAACCGTTTGCACGATCCAGCAAGTGCGGCCTGCCCAGTCCAAATTTTCATTTCGTGGCAGCAGCTGAAGGATCACATCACATGAATTAATATTGGATATGCCATTGCCACGTGTTTGCCAGAGTAATTCAATTCCCTGTTGAGCAAATCATTCCTTGTGAGCACGCGCGCGTATATCCTTTCTTGTAGCTGTCTAGCCATTCGATACACCTTTGACAAACTTAAAATTCTATCTTGCTCTGATGCTCTCCTTGTTAGTGTAATCTCTGTACTCAACAGCCAAAACTAATTTATTTGCCATCGACTCCACCAATTTTATATATATATATATATATATATATATATACACACACACACACACTACGTACATCAGTCCACCAGTTTAACATACAATAATTATCATCAACAAAATTTTCATCAACAATAAAACCAGTCAACTCTCCATAAATAACCCCAGCTGTTTGGTTCAAGGGCATGCTTAAGTCTGCAACTAATTAAAAACAAAACAAAAGAAAAAAGGAAAAGAAGAAGAGAGAAAAGCCGTCACACTCTCTTCTTGCTACTAGAACTTTGCTTCTATGTATATGTTGCTTCGATCTTGCTGCCCGGCCCTCTTCCGTGGCAATATTCCAAGTGCTAACGTATTAGAGAAGAAATATACCTGCTTTGTTGTCAGTTATTCCTGTCTCTGAACTTTCCCGCCTTCGATGTTCTTCCTTCCTTTCGTGATGGTCACAGTATTAATCGTTGTCCAACCGCGCGCCACAATTGCACTCTGATATACAGTAATTAATTATTTGACCAACAGATCGATCTTATATGCTTACAGTTTTCCCTTGTAATACAGTATTGCATGCAAGGCTTGTTTGGATGGAAACTAAACAGGGCAGACATTGCCTTTCCTGGCCAGGTAAAATTTTGGGCCACTATCCAAACAACCCTGCAATGTCTTCAATTCAACAGTCGAAAGAAGAATATTAGTCATGCAAAGACTGCAATTTAGTTAACAGTCGAACCGACATTAATTCAGTTCTTCCACTGTTGGGATAACATTCTGCTTTAATTTGGTGTGTACTTTAATCATGTGTGGGAATAATGTGACTTTAAAATCATGCATCACTACTACAAAAATAATTTATAGCAACGCCTTCCTTTCTTTGTACCCTCACTACTACAGAATGGACTTGTTGTCCCGGGCGATAACGGGACAACGATCCCGGTTACCGCGCCGGGACAACGATCCCGGGACTAAAGGTGCCACCTTTAGTCCCGGGTCATCGAGCCGGGACTAAAGAGGGACCTTTAGTCCCGGTTGGTGTTACCAACCGGGACTAAAGGCCCTCCAGCCGAGCAAACGTGGCCGCACCCTTTAGTCCCGGTTGGTAACCCCAACCGGGACTAAAGGTTACTTTTCTTTTTCTTTGTTTTTGTTTAATTTGTTTTCAGTTCAGTTACACGTATTTGTTTAATATATAATATGTTTTTATGTACGTATTCTACGCTGCTAATATAAATACACGCACGCATATAATTACATCTAATTCTCATCTCGAGCATTATTATATTCGAATAAAGTATGAACCTATATATATTATAGATATATATATGTATATATACAACACTTTCATAATCTTGTTCTCGAAAATAACGATATCAATAAACATTTAATTTACATCATTTATTCCTTAGGATCAAAGTAGAACTCGCCGTTGGGATTTAGCACTTTTTCTAGAAGAAATCCTGCTATTGACTCTTGAACTGCTTTCAGATGGTCTTTTTGCATGACCCTTCGTTTCAACCATTCAGTCTTGCATTTGAAATAAAAGGAAAAGTATTAATACATATATATATATATTCATTTAAAAATAAATAAATAATTGATATATACGTACTCTAAGGACATCTTTAGGAGTTCTTCTTATGTGCGCAGTGATAAATTCACAAACGTAGTATCCACACAAGTTATTACCTGGTTGCTGCCGCAAACACCACTGTACGAGAAGAAGATTATTCTCATCATCTCATACATAAATTGAAGTACGATATAGTAATTAAACACGTGGGGAAGTGTATATAGTACAACTTACTGGTATTTCAACTACATTAAGTGGTGCCTTGCAATCCTTGCGATGTTGCCGAATAAACTATTTCCAAACCCTGTGCCACCAATAATGTACGATCGTTAATAAATTATGGCAAAGTCTATTCAATAATAGTTGTGCGCGAGAGATCGAAATTACCCCTGGATAATGTCTATCATATCTTGGTATAGTGCCCGCTCTTTTCTCAACGAGTCAAAGATTACTAACCGACTTGAGTTTAACTCAATGACAATGAGTATCCAGTGAAAGCTACATTGGTTTATACACACACGTACATGCATATAAGTTGTATTGATATTACATAAAATATGTAGACTACATTATTATTAACACTTACTCAAAGTTGTACGGGAAAAGAATTGTTGTCTTGTCGTGCTGCTTCACGAAGAACATCATGATATTCTCCTGTGCTTCAGATACCCACCGCTCCTTGACAATAATACCGGTTTTGAATACGATATAAGGATCAATGAAGCTAACACTAGTGTCTTGTATTCTTTGGAGCTCTGACATCTGGAATCTGTATATAAATATAAGTTACATGTGAGGATAATTATATACACGTACGCATGGAAGTGAGTTTATTAAATAAAAGTAAGAATCACTTACAAACAAAAGGAGCTAATGATTGATTTGTCCAGAGCGTCCACGTGGTATAGTTGATGCAATTCTTCGAAACTAATATGTAAGATGTCATCGCCACGGAAGTAATGATGGTCTCTAAATCTGACAAAGATCCACTGCTCACCCCTGCCACACGCCTACATGTACCACTTGTTGAGCAAGTACATTTGCGTACCCAATTCATTCAGAGCCGTAGGGTTGTACAGACTTTTGCCATATTTATAAGTCTTCCAGGTATCAACTTCCAGGTTCTGGATTGGAGCTTTGCTCGTCAATTGATCCAAGGTTAAACTAGTATCTTCAAAAAAAGCATTAAGGGCTTGAACCGACACTTCTCTAGAGTTGTCTGGTCGATAGACTTCTATGTTGAAACCATATTCATTAGCAACAACAAGATTTTGCATTGGTTGCTTCTGTTGTCCGAGCTGTGGGACATCCTTCCCTGATGCTCTTTTCCTTTTCTTATCTGCATCATGTGACTTCACGAGGGAGCGGTCATAGTCTGATAGTGGCGAAGGCTTACGAAGTTCAATCATCTTTTTCTGGTGTCTGTAAAACAAAGTCCCCGGAGAAGCTACCTTACGAGAAGTCTGAAGAGGAATCAAAAGCATAGCACAAAAAGATTTGGATAACTGGCGGCAAAGTGTAGCAGAATCAATAGCAAAAGAAGAAGGAACTTATGAAAAAATTGCCAAAGCCGCACTACATAGCTCAACGAGAACTAAGGAAAAGAGTCAGTGAAGTGGAGAAAAAGCGGCGTGAGGCATGTAAGCCCCCGCCATTATCGGACTATGAACGCTCTCTTGATAAGTCATATAAGGCGTCGCTGAAAGCAAAGAGAGCAGGGAAAGATGTTGCACGGCTCGGGCAGCAATATAAGCAATCTATCGACCCGCTAGTTGTTGAGGATGATTGTACAAACGCACAAGGAGGTCCAATCGATAGGGAGGCACTCCAAGACTTCATGGACACAACAGGTCTCACAACTCAATAGCTCATTGGGGGAGGATCGATACCAACAGCCAAATTTAATATTTACCGGACCTATGTGTATGGTAGGAGTCTTGTCAACCCTAAGTCCTATTCATCACTGGGTACGCAAATGTTCTTGTTAAACAAGTGGTACTTAAATGCGTGTGCGAAGAAAGAGGCATGGCTTCTTGCAAGAGTTAGACCAGAGCATTACTTCAATGGCTATGACATTGTACATATTGAGTTCAATGAATTACACCAACTATTAAACCGGGACGCTCTCGACAAATCTCTCCTCAACTGCTGGTGTCTGTAAGTGATTGTTTCTACAATTGAAAGTAACTTGCATGTTAGTTCGTTGTCTATATATAGTTATCCTCACACTATATATATTCTTTTGTACTATATAAATGCAGGTATGAGAAGCTGAAAATAAAGAAAAAAAGTTAACGGATGTTGGTTTTATGGATCCGAATCGCACATTCAGAGACACGGTTACTCCATATGATAGATGGCGAACTCAAGTGGAGAAGAATCTGTTTAGGTTCTTAGATAAGCAACATGACAAGACACTGATACTCTTTCCTTACAACTTCAAGTGAGTGTTAATGTCCCATTTTATTTTGCTTACTCCATGTTGACTTTAGTTAATAAGTTATGCCTACGTATAAACATGTAGCTTTCACTGGATACTACTGGTCATCGATATGCCCAGGAGTCTTGTAAAGATCTTTGACTCAGCCATAAAACCCCGAGAAGATTACCAAGAAATGATAGATATTCTCCAGTGGTAATTTCGGTATCACACACCGTATACTCTCTTATGCCATTTTATTGATATAACTCTATTTATTTATTTTGTTGGGCAGTGCTTGGAAAAAGTTCGCCCAGAAACACCATTATGGTCATTGGAAAGTGCCTCTGGATATAGTTCAATACCCAGTAAGTACTAGCTAGGTCACCGCATCTTTATTTAGTTCAATTCATTATTACCATGTTTCATTGGTTGATGATGAATCTTTTTCTCGTAAAGTGGTGTCTGCAGCAGGGATCGGGAAACAACTTATGTGGATACTACGTCTGTGAGTTCCTCATGGAATACTCAAGGAGAACTCTAGAAGAGATCCTCGAAGTACGTAAAAATATACACAATTTATTACCATTGTGTTGATATATATAATCATATATATATTCATACTTTTCTGTTCATTCGAATTGAAGGTTGAATATATAGAGGAAGCAAAAGGTTCTGCGATGTGACCAGATCAAAACAATTCAAGAGGCATTGTCAGGATTTCTTATGGATTGGGTCAGAGATCCCAAAGGTGCGTATTACTATGACCCTAAAGAATTATTACCTAGTAGTCATACGACTGAAGATTCGGGTTGAATGACATCCCAATGACATGAGTACAAGGTTTTTGTGACTTTATTATGTACATATTCCATGCACGTACAACCTCTTAAAATATTTGTATATATAGTTTCATACATTTTAGTGTGTTATTTATGTATAATGCTCGAACGGAACCTTACACGTATGTATTTATGGACGTATATTAGCAGCGTAGAATTCGTATACGAAAAGCTAATCGAAATAAAAAAGAATTGAATTAAAAAGAAACCATAAAATGAAAATGAAAGAAATGAAAAAAATGAACCTTTAGTCCCGGTTGGAAACACCAACCGGGACTAAACGTGCCAGCCCCAGGGCAAGATCTGGGGGACCATTTAGTCCCGGTTGGTAATATCAACCAGGGCTAAAGGTCCACTTTCAGTCCCGGTTCCCATAACGGGACTAAAAGGGGGGCCTTTAGTTCTGGATTCGCAATCCCGGTTGGGAAACCGGAACTAAAGGGGTTTTCCCAACCGGGACTGATGCTCACTCCTGCACTAGTGGGTGGTAAGAGATGGATCCAATGGTCCTTAACATTGTCGAGCCAACCCAAAACCCTACAATGATACCATTATGACGCTGCTGAATCAAGCCACAACATGGTATTAGCATGTCAATGCCAGCTAGTGGCCTAAACCGGTAGCAATATCCCAACTAGAACTGTAGGTTGGTGGCCTAAACTGGAAGCAATATCCCAACTAGAACACAGTCGGTTGGTGGATGTAATTAACCGGGACATTGTCGGGTTATGCCTCCACTCGTAACAGTGATAGGTGTCTTAAGTGTTGGGTCTGTCGAATCCACAATCATTAATCGGATCCTAGCCTAACGAGCCATTAGTGAAGATGGATCACTGTCGGCTCCAACATACCCAACAGTCATGTGCCGTTAGGCCGGGATTGCCTGCTCTGTAGCAGTGAACCAATCATTTAGCATTTAGCATTCGCAGAGAAACACTTCCTACGGACGTAGTGAGGATATAAAAAACAATATTGTTGTGTATATAATGTCACTGCTAAACTAGAGGTACAGGCTCAACAGACTATCATTATTGGTATTATTATTAGACTACGAATGAACACACACGACCGACTGCAATAGAAGCAAGCAGCATGCACACTAGCTAGACCAGAGCAACATAGCAATGGATATGGAAATAAACAACAAATAAATCAATATGGCTGACGGTGAAACTTTCTGGCTATCGGATACCACCGAGGCATCGTACCTTCCTTGCCCTGGTATTCTTGTTCCCGCTTTTGGTCGTCCAGATCGTCGTCCCCTTGTTCTTTTTCTGGCATTTGAAGCTTGTCTGCCAAGGTCTTGGCCCCCTGGAGCGAGATGAGGAGCCAGAGTTTGGAGAGGAACTCCCCGCCTTCTCCCAAGCTCTTGGCGTGCAGGTAGGCCCTGCACATGCTGGCGGAGTAGCAGAGCATGCCCACCCACACACGGTGCATCAAATGCCAACGGTCATCGGCGTCCTCCATGCGCAGAAGCTCCTCCGCGAGCTTGTAAGCATCGTCGATGACGGTGTATGCCTCTTTTTCTTTGAGGTTGGCTGCTTCGTTCTTGATCTTGTCTAGGAGGATTTCGTCGGAGAGTGGTTGCTTTTGCTGCTTCTCCTTTTCCGTCATGTCTTTGGTGGCCTGGGTGATGATGCGCTCCATCTGTTTGGTGGTTTCGGTGAACAGAAGCTGCCTGCTGCCGGTCATCAGCATGTCGGGTCTAAACTTGAGGAGGTAGGCCATGTAGTTGGATATTGCCTCCGTGCACGCCTCACGAAGAACCTCCGCATGCAGAGGCCTGCACCTAAAGTGCCTCGGAGGTTTGCTGCGGAAGCAGAGGTCGGTGGCGATGTGCCAGATGAGGACGCTCTCGTCAAATGGCGTCTTACGAAGGCTTCGCCATATCACCACGTTGGGCACCTTCTTCGGCTGATCCATGTTCTCGGAGTAATAGTCCGTCTTGAGCAGCCTCTCCGTTTGGTCCATAGTCCAGTAGTCCCTCTTGGTGAAGCTTCTGTAACTGGCGAGGTCGACGTTCTTGACTTCGACGAAAACCTTCACGAGCTGTAGGGCGATAGCATCCGAGACCGAAGGGCCCAACGACGCACTCCCTTTTTCCTCACGAGAATAACCTTCCTTGTAACAAATGCGCCTGGCACACCTGAGTAGCCACCCAATAGTCGTCGTCGTCCTTGTGGTCTGGAGCACTGAGCCTATGAGGTTATACCCGGCAAGCTTCTCGCACAACACTGGAACATTCCCTCTGAACATGAGCGAGTCGCACAGCTTACTGATCAACACCCCAAGGACATCCAGGAGAGCAGTGAAGCACAGGAGAATGTACGTGGTCTTGATATCAACAGTGCCGCCGCTGTTGTACTTGTACCCCTGGCCCTGCTGCGGCTGCAGCTTCTGCTGGCTCGTCGCGAAGAGCATGATGGCGGCAATGTGCAGGGATGGAACCAGCAGCACATGGCAAGCCAAGTAGGCGGGCGTGAACATCACGTTCGCTCTGGTGTAGATGAGCCCGAACGCCTGACGAAGCATGGGCTTGAGCGTCTCGTCTTTCTCTATCTTGAGAGGCTCCAGGATATTCTTCTCGTGACCACCACCACCACCCCTGCCCTGTGCTTGCAGGGTGGCCTCGGCAGCGAACAGCGACAGGTCCGACAGGATCATCTCGACCTGGTCGCTCTGCGACAGGATCGGCGCGTCGCCTTCCGGCAGCTTTTTCCAGCACTTGTACCTGTCGCTGAGCTCGGTGAAGCACCACTTCCACCATGCGCTAGGCTTGACCCTCGCTCCTTTCATCACCGACGACATGGCCGTGAATGGATCAATCCTAGCTCCCCTGAGAGCCAAGGGCTTCTCCAACACACTGAGGATGCCAAGGATGAACAGCAGGACCGCCGAGGCCAGCATCCTTCTATCGCCGGAGCCGGAGCCAGGGCCAGGCCACGACTTGTAGAAGCCGAAGAGGGCGATGGTGACCTGGGACAGCAGGGTCACGGTCTGCCGGATCCACAGCATGTTGTCATCGATGTTGCTGGCGGACACCTCCTCCACCCCGCCGAGGTGGATGAGGAGGACAGGGGCCCATAGCACCTCCAGCATGCTCGGCGGCTTGCGCACGTCCGCCTCGCCATTGTAGCAGCCGGCCACCGCCCCGTTGGCGTGCCGGTTGAAGACGGTGGCGAGCGCGTAGATCGCCACGGCGTCGCTGCAGCCGCTGCCCAGCTGGATGCACCGTCGCAGCCACAGCGGGATGCTGTACTTGCGCATGGGGGCAGCCAGCACCAGGAACCACTGCAGGCCCAGGCTGCCGAGGACGAGGATGCGCAGCTGCCACTCGTCCCACCATTGCGCAGCGCTCGAGAGATGCATGCTAGCTGCTTGCTCGATGATAGATGATCCCTCCCTCTCCGTGGACGTGTGTCT
>NW_027098424.1:0-60000 GCF_019320115.1 Miscanthus floridulus | reverse complement strand
GCTCAATATCACTCAATGTATTGTATTAGGTATGTAGTTTTTTTTTGGAGTCGAGTCCTTAGCGAGCAGTTGTTGGAATGGCCAGTTGGCCACCATTGTCGATGGGTTTTCCGGTTTGCCTTCCTGCCCTCATCTCTCTCATCTCTCTCCCCCTTTTTATCACATGTTGCTGTTGGAATGACTGCTTCTTCGACACATTTCACCAGAACTTTACCACGCGTACTGTGCTTTAATCATATCATGTATGTATGGGAATATGGCTTTAAACCATGCATTTTGTTTCGCGCACGCTATATATACTCTCTGTCGATGCGAAGGCTGTAATTTACTGCTCCCTCCATTCTAAATTATAAATTATTGTAATTTTTTTTAGAGAGTCAAAGCATCTCAAGTTTGACCAAAATTATAAAGAAAATTTCAAAGCTTTATGACATCGAATAGGTATGCTATAAAAATATGATTAATGAAGAATCCAATAATACTTATTTAGTACCATAAATATTATTATTTTATTATATAAATTTAGTCAAATTTAGATGTTTTGACTCTCTAGAAAAGTTGGAATGATTTATAGTTTAGAATGGAGGGAGTACTACTTAACAGGCGAACCAATGCAAGCATTCGGTTCCACCATTGGGATTATATTCTGCGTGCTTTGGCGTGTACCACACAACTTTATTTATTTGTGCTGTACTCTCAAGACTGCACTTTGCGTGTGCCTGTGATAATATTCTAGGTCCTACGTGTTAGCCCAATGGTACATGCTACTTGTCACTGCACCGTAGTCCCAACACAACGCGCGTGCGACTAGGCCTAACGACTCTTATGGTCGGTGTAAATGGCACAACAAAGAAGATGGAGAGGGAGGACTTGGCGAGGGCGTGTTTAGATGCCGCCCTCATCTTGGCTTGCCTGCCAGGCAATTGATCGCAGCCTTAGGCGATCGAAATCCAACGCCTAGGGACGCTGCCTGGGAGGCAGCTTCCAAACACGCCGAAGAGCGTGGCAAGGAAGATGGGAAGGGTTGGACGTGGGAGAGATTTGGTGCTGGTTTTTCAAGCCTGATCCTAGGGTGAGGCAAAGTGGTGGTCGCTCCAGGCCCCAAAAGAAAGGGATCTCTTCCCACGTATGTATAGTATGTAGTACTATCACTTGGTATATGGCTTAATAAAAGTCTAAAAACCCAAGAAGACAACCATCCAGCACTGAGATGTGCATCACCAATTGACGTCGTCTGAGCCGTGCCATGTAAAACAAGTCACGGTGCCTCGTTCATAACAGCCGGTGCACCAGATGCAATATATATCACTGTTTGCTCTTTAGCACCTGACAGCGATGGCGTATTTAGGGTAGTGATACAAAAGATAAAGCGGTTACAACAGATATTGCACTACACGCAGCACAACTTTGGATTGAGAAAATGAAGGCCACTAGCTTAAGACCTCTTTAGATCTTTTAGTCCATCCCTACCCTGTTTGGATGGATGGACTAATGGCCATCAAAGTTGCTGTATAAAGACCAAAACGCCCCTAATTAATGCACACAATCTCCTCTTATTTCTCTCCAACTTTTCTCTCTCCTCTCTATTTCTCGCATCTGGATTTCACCGGCCACGATTGAAGACGTACACGACCGACGACCTCAAACAGCTTACATCCAGCCCGCGGATGAAGCAAGCAGCAAACGCATATACTCCATCGGCAATATATAATAAATAAAATTAAAAACGAAGAAGAAGCAAACAAAAAGATCGAAACAGAAAGTCAGAAATAGATAGGACACGAGACCAGAGCATTGTATGTAGCAACCAACAATATTAGTCGACATGCCATGGTTCGTCTTCTGGAGCCACGGGCCTGTCTTGTACTGGCTCTTCGCCCAGGACGTCGTCCCCAGGTTCTTTGTCCGGCATCTGAAGCTTGCCTGCCAAGGTCTTGGCCCCTAGGAGCGAGATGAGGAGCCAGACGTAGGAGAGGAACTCCCCGCCTTCTCCCAAGCTCTTGGCGTGCAGCTAGCCCCTGCACATGCTGGCGGAGTAGCACAGCATGCCCACCCACACTAGGTGCATCAAATGCCAACGGTCATTTTCGTCCTCGATGTCGAGCAGCTCCTTTGCGGGGTTGCAAGCGTCGTCGATGACGCTATGTGCCTCTTTTTCTTTGAGGCTGGCTGCTTTTTCCTTGATCTTGTCTAGGAGGATTTCATCGGAGAGTGGTTGCTTTTGCTTCTTCTCCTTTTCTGTCATTTCTTTGCTGGCCTGGGTGATGATGCGATCCATATGCTTGGTGGCTTTAGTGAACAGATCCCGCCTGTTGCCGGTCATCAGCATGTCGGGTCTAAACATGAGGAGGTAGGCCATGTAGTTGGATATTGCCTCTGGGCACACCTCACGAAGCACCTCGCCATGCGGAGGCCTGCACCTAAAGTGCCTCGGAGGCTTGCTGCGGAAGCAGAGGTCGGTGGCGATGTGCCAGATGAGTACGCTTGCATCGAATGGCGTCTTACGAAGGCTTCGCCATATCACCACGTTGGGCATCTTCGTCTTCCTCAGCGGATCTTCAGTCGCCGAAGAAATATCAGTGCTGCCGCCCGTCGTCTTCATCAGGCGCTCCTGATCTACTTCGTCGCCGAAGAAACAACAATGTTGGCCACCTTCTTCGGCTGATCTTGATCATCAGTCGAAACGGCGGCAGTCTTGTCCATCTTCGGGCGTTGCTGATCTTGATCATCAGTCGAAACGGCGGCGGTGTTGTCTATCGTCAGGCCTTGCTGATCTTGATCATCCACTACCGAAAACAGTATAATTGCCGAGTGCATTCCATCGGACACTCGGCAAATATCTTATTTACCGAGTGTTTTGAATGAAACACTCAGCAAACAAATAGCACTCGACAAAACCCAACTTTGCCCAGACACAGACACTCGGCAAAGTACAGGCACATGCGCTGGGCGTGCGATGGCCGTGTGACGGCCGTTGGGTGTGCGGCCCTGCCGTTAGAACTTTGCCGAGTGTCCGTTAGACACATTCGGCAAAGACAAGGTTTGCCGAGTGTTCTGCGCAGGCACTCGGTAAAGTAATAATATTGCCGAGTGTTTTTTATTGGCACTCGGTAAAATAATAATTTTTTTCTCTCCTGCCCTCCAAACTTTTTCTACTCTTCACATACAACATGTGGTACTACATGTTAAAATTTGGTATATTTCTCGATGTGTTTGCTATATTTAATTAATTTATTGCATTTAGAGGAATTTTTTGGTTTAAGTTAATTTTGATCTACAAGTGATTCAAATAATGGAATAAATTGAGTGGAGAAATCATATTCATGTTATTGAGTCCATTTTGGGGCCTTACCCGGGAAATGAAAAGAAATTTCGAACATTTTGTTCATGAAACACGACCACGAACATGTGGCCGAATGGTTTTTAAATTCTAAAAAAAGCAAATGAAGTCTGAAAATCACGAGATTTGTCAAGATCTCCTGATATCATACGTGGAGACTGTGGAAAAAAATTGAGAAGGTTTTGCACAATTTGTTACGTACCATGCTTACAAACCGAAGCATCTCCAAAGAAGAATCAAGGAGTTGAGAAGGATCTGGTAAGATTTGGAGTCAAAGTGACGGTCGTATTGGGGTTTGACTTCAAAACTTTTTGTATAGGCAATAGACAACATAGATTGGTCCATGTCAAATTTTGGGAATTATTCGGATCCATTTGATAATTTTAATTTATTAACTGTAATTATAGAATTTTAATTAATATAAATTGAATTTGAGCTATAACTACAAGAAATAATGGAATAATATTCGTAGAAAAATCAAATATGCATTGTTAAGTGAATTTGACAAGATACTTTCAAAGTCCATCATAACAAATTTAGTAGAACACACTATGAAGGAGGACGGTGCAACTTGAAATATTTTTTTTTGCCGAGTGTTCTCTACCTAACACTCAGCAAAAAGAATAGTTGCCGAGTGTCGTACAGGGGACACTCGGCAACTTTGTTGATCCAGCCCCACTGCGCAGTATCAGACGGTTTGAAAAAAAAACAATGTCGAGTGCCCCCGATGTGGACACTCGGCATATCTTTAGTTTGCCGAGTGTCCAGATCGGGGGAACTCGGCATACCTTTCATATGACCCCCGGCCGCACCCCCTGACGCACACGACACTCATGCACACACGTGCCCGCCCACACTCACGCACTCACACACGCCGCCGCCGCCGCCCTGTGCTCCGGCCATCGCCCTGAACGCCCACCGGCCCGGATCCTCGCCGGCCTCCCTAGGACCCCACCGCCGCCCTGCCCGCCATTGCCCTGTGCCCCGGCAGCCGCCGCCCTCCCCCCAGCGGCCGGTGCCTCGTACGGAGCCCGCCGCCGCCCAGGGACCCCGCTGCCCCCCTCCCCCTAGCTGCCGGTGCCCCGGCGGCCCCCTGTCCCTGGCACTGCCCCCTGCCGCCGCCAGGGAGCCTATCGCCGCCCCGTGTGGAGCCCGCTTCCGCCCAGGGACCCTGCCGCCGCCCCGGGAGCCTGCCGCCACCGCCCCAGGTAGTCTATGTATCATTTTTTAGTTAAGTAATAACTATGCTTATATGATTATTTCTTGTAACTAGTCAATAATTATGAAATATTTGATGTTGAGACATGATGAAACTGAGACTCTTATTTCCAGAAAAAGCTATTTTTTAAATAGAAAAGAGTTGAAATTTATTCATAATTTTCACTAGTTACCAGCTACTTCTAGATACTTATTAAGCGTAATTATTTTATAATTTGTTGGCATATGATTGATTGCTAGAGAGTCATAGTAGTTATCCCAAAACCTATGTGGTTACCCAACGGTAATAATCTAGAGGTGAAGGGTTGACATACTGCCACTAGTAACCATTAGCTGTCACGCTACGTGTACCAAATTTAAGCTTGTGTGATTTGAAATACACACACAAGCAGTAATCATTCACTCTCCAGCTTGAATCGAGTTGTACCAAATCATTCACCTCTGTTTTTTATTTGGCAAGTTTGCAAATCTGAGTTGGAAATGTACAGCACTGAGTGTTGTGTTACCGTTGAATCCTTGATATGTGTTTAGTTGCTATTGGTCCTGAATTGAGTAAGGATTCAACTGTAACACAACCAGATTGGATACAATTCATATATATTAATAGCTAGCTAGGCGCGAACCATATCATGTTGAGATCAAAAGGCTGATTTGATGGATCTGTAAAAGCTCAAATGGAAATAATGTTTGCATCATCCCATGCTGCCTAGGAGATAAGGCGCAAGAACCATGCTAGCTAGCTCTTGCAATCTCCATATGTCGAAATTGTTAAAACTAGACATACACATACAAGCAACATCACTTCAGCAAACAGTGATGTTGTACTATTAACTTGAGCATATTTCCATGCCAATGATTGCCATTCTTTTAATGATCTCGCTATAAACTTACTGACCCGATGCATTTAGCTCTCTATTATCTTCAACTTGTAGGTTTTTGCCGCCGCTCCCTGCCCTGCCCTGCCACCTGGTTCTGCCTTGCCCTCCCGCCACCCCACAACTTGCCGTCGTTTTGCAAGGTATAAGATGTGTATGTGGTTGTCGGCCATCGTGCCATTTGTTTCCGAGTGTATGTGGTTGTCGGCCATCGTGCCATTTTATTTGTTGTAGGTTTTGGAAACCTCCCCGTGCAGGGGAGGTGCTGTCGAAATTTAGATTTGACACTATTATGTTTTATTGTAGGAGAGGCTATTGCAACGTCCTCAACTCGTCACTTTGCAGGACAGTAAGGTGAGGCATCAAAGACCCTTCTTTCTGTATCATGTTCGTATATTACATAACCATGCTAGGTGTCTCCCGTTCGAAAGAGATACGGTTGGAAATATGCAGATCTTTGCATATCTATAACCGTATCTATTTCGAATTGTCCACGTTTTTTGGACAGCCCGAGGATGTGTAGATACAGTTAGTTTCCATGCTCTACTCCGATCCGTGATAGAGTTTCGGCAGCATCTCCCTACTATTCTCCGGATACACAATCTCCCTTCCAGGACATGTATTTGGAGAACAGCGGGAGGTGCTGCCAAAATTCTGTCACGGATAGGAGTAGAGTATGGAAACTAACCCCATCTACACATCCTCGGGTGGGATTAGGACCTATCTTCACCTATTAGACAGTATAGGAACGTGTAGATGCAACGTGATTTTTTATATTACTTGCTGATATGCTAGAGGATGGATGACCGTGAGTGGATGTACACAGGCCGCTCTAGTCAGATTTCGTTGACCGATGAATGGATTGACAAGACCGATGCTTTCTTGAAATGGGCATTTGCAAGGGTTAAAGGAGCTAGTGTCACTTGGTGCCCTGCAGCAAATGTGCAAACATGCGTCGGCAAACCAAGGTGGTCTTGGGTAAACATCTTTGCAAGAATGGATTTACGACAGACTATACCAGGTGAAACTACCATGGTGAAGCCGATCGTGGGAGAGACAAGGTTGTGAGACAACGCATCAAGGAATATGATGATGATGCTGGAGTAGGAGACATGTTAAATGACTATCATGAAGCATACTTCGATGAAGGACGCAGGGAGGAGGAGCCAGAGGCTACCGCAAAGGCGTATTACGACATGTCTGCGGCACAGCAACCCCTACACGGGCATACCAAGGTTTCTCAACTGGATGCCATTGCACGCCTAATGGCTGTGAAGTCCCAGTGATTACATTTAGGCAATAACAGTGATGACGACATTCCTCCTTCGGAGCACGGGCATGATTATATCGACACGCGTGATAGTGATGATGAGACTTAATCTCGATCATGATGATTATTTCTAATACATATATGAGCCATACTAATTTATTTATTATTTGTCATACATGTTATTTTTGAAGTATGTTTAGTTTATTTTGCATATCTTTCTAAGTATGTTTTGTTTATCTATGCTAATTGGTTTACTCTTTTTAATTGCAGGTGATTGAACAATGGTGGGCTGTACGAGGAAGATCGCGGCGCTTTACAAAAAATTCAAAGCTACAGGTTCAGGGTCAGCTTCAGGGAAAGGTCGAGGGAGGGGTCGAGGCAGGGGTCGAGGGAAGGGCAAAGGGAAGGGTAAAGGGAATGTTAAAGGGGCGAGGCCCCCATCGCCTGTAGCTTCCTCGTCGTCGTCTGAGGAGGACGAGGTACCTTCCGCACATGCCTCTGGTGACGAGGATGTACAGGAGGAGCAGGAGCAGGTGGAGGAGGAGGCAGTTGGTTCCCAGGTCTAGTTGCGAGGTCCCTCGACCCTCCTGAGGCGACCGATACCTCTTGAGAGACGCCCGATGATTCAACCCTATGGGAAAAAGTAAGTAACTTTAGATGTTCTCACTAATTTTTCGTTTGATATGTTGAAAATTACAATGAAAACTAATAATTTATCTTAATCACTTGGACAGGGGTTGGATTAAGGTCAGTGGGGGTGATCACAACCGCAAGGTCAACGGCATCCTTGGCCTTTTGTGCAGGCTACACTTCCCTGGCTTAGTGCAGTTCGGCGAAGAGAAGGAGTCGGCCAACACGTGGGACCACTACGTCGCCGCCCGTGACGCCGCTGATCGTGACGGCAGGGTATTCCCCAACAAGGCGGAGCGGGTGAAGGGCTAGTTTTGGGTAAGTATTCCTCGCACTACATTGCTCAATACATCACATTCACTGGACATTCTTGAAGTAATGACTGTATACATCGTGTCTATATGCAGGACTTCTACAGATGTCAGGAGGGGTATGAGGCCAAGGTGGCCTCCATCTCTGAAGATGGCGCCAAGAAGCTCGTGAAGGACATGCACTACGAGGCGCGCGTCCAGGCCATCATCGACTACTATGCTCAATACAGAGGGGTGAAGGCTAAAAAAGAAGAGGCAAGAACAATGAACCTGACCCGGGAACAATTCTTGAAGGTAAATATAGAATATTAATACTTACTTTTTATGAGATTAATTATGCTTAATTTTATTTTTTCACATGTCATACACTTGATGACGTAGGTGCCTCCGTACTGGTGCACCCAGCATACCCTGTGCTGGGAATACATGGTGGACAAGTGGTTGGAGCCCACGGGGGGGGGGGGGGGGCGGTGGAGACGCACAACGCTTGCCAAGGATCGGCATTTGCTGATGCCACGTGCATCACACCATCAAGGCAGCCTAAGCCTCGACGAATACAGGAAAAAATAGGTACACGAATTTATTTCTTTATTCTAACGCTCAATTCTGCATAATTTCTAATCATTTTGCATTTTTACCGCAGTCGTCGTCACATGATGGCCAACCTTGCTCCTAGTTCAAGGCATGGGTTCTGTCCAAAAAGGGCAAGGCGACGGCAAACATCGACTTCAACCCGGAGGACCCTCCCGAGGCGTACAGCGATCCCAGCATCCACAGCCGCGTCACTGAGTACACAGTGATGGCAAGGGAGGTTCATGGGTCAGAGTTCGATCCGAGCACCTAGTATCTTGATGGAGAAATTGTGATGAGGGTGGGAGGAGGCAAGAAGGAAGGCCGGTACTGGATTGACGACAGTACAATCGACATGGCCTCTACTCCCACTCTCTCCCAGATCCGAGCAAGGAGCACGAGCTCGAGCTCGGCGATACACCCACGGCCAACCACTACACAATTCCAGATGGAGGCTCTCTAGGTTATTTTTGTGTTTATTCATCGTTTGTTGATTGTTACGTACTTTAGCTTTGCATTGTAACATTGGATAAAATATTATAGGCCCGGGTGGAAGCAGAAACGAAGCAACGGGAGATGGAGGCGAGGATGGAGGAGATGATTCAGCAGAGGGTGGCGGCTGAGCGGCAGAACATGGAGGAAGAACAATGACTGACGATGGAGCATATGATTCAGCAGAGGATAGAGGCCGAGCGGCAGAAGATAGAGGAAGAAAATTGGTTGAGGATGGACCAAATGTTCCAATACATGCAGAATTTTGCATCGAGTATGGATCAACCTTTGCCACCGCCACCGATGCTATTCCCTCCACCTCAGCCACCCACAACTACTCTTGTGAGTCACTTGACACCTTATATTGCAGATTGAATACTTTGACTTAGAGAACTTTAGATGTTAGCTCAAAATGACTTAGAGAACTTTAGATGTTAGCACAAATTGACTTAGAGAACTTTAGATTGAATACTTTGCATGTTTTTGTGACTAGGTAGAGATGTAGAGTCGTGGGTAGTCTTGATGCTTTGCTTAGAAAGGTTTTGGTCCACGAGTCGGCTGGATGATATTGGGCATGTGCATTTGCAATATTGCAACTAAACTCTTAGGATTAGTTTGGGCTCCATAGTTCTCTGTTTTGTGCAGAATTAAGTGCAATCTCCATGTGTCAAGGAACCTTAGATATTAAGTGCATCACATATAAATATCAATCTTGTCTCACACATGCAATCTCTTCTCTTTTGTGCAGAATCAATCGGCGGCACCAAATAATCAGCCTCAAGACCCGGATTTGTCGCAGTGGTTTCAAGGGCCTCCGCAGTGATTGCATTTGCGTTTGTGGCTTATTGTGACTTAGTTGTGACTTATGATGATGGTTTATTATGCCTGTAATGATGGTTTATTGTGAATTGTGATAATGGTTTATTGTGAATTGTGATGATGGTTTATTATGCCTGTGACATAATTATGCATGTGATGATGGTTTATTGTGAATTGTGATGGTTTATTGTGAATTGAGAGGGGTCCGTTATACGTGACATATTAGTAAAAAAGGGGGTATTGGTCGCTTTGCTGAGTGTAACACTCGGCAAAGAGAGACATTGTCGAGTGTCAAGCCAAAACACTCGGTGAAGAGGCCAATTTCTGTTATTTTGGGAACCTTCTTTGCCGAGTGTTTTGGCTTTGCCGAATGTATTCTAATGGACACTCGGCAAAGTGACCATAAAATCTGGCCATTGCCCGCTTGTTTGCCGAGTGTTTTGGGTGTGACACTCGACAAAGTGTCTAAAAATTTGCCGAGTGTTTTGGCCTTGACACTCGGCAAAGTTTAGAACTACGCCGATTGTTTTGGGCTTGACACTCGGCAAAGTTTAGAAACTTTGTCGAGTGTTTTTCCGTCGTTTACTTGGCAAAAGAGACGTCACCGTGCCATCCCGTTAACTTTTTTTGCTGAGAGTTTATTTTTGCCGAGTGTTTATTGACACTCGGCAAAAGGCTTTGCCGAGTGCCCGCTGATTGACACTTGGCAAAGAGCTCTTTGCCGTTAAAATATACGCCGTGTGCTCTTTGCCGAGTGTTACATTCGGCAAAGCCTTTGACGAGTAAAGCTACTGTATCTCATAGTGATCAGTTGAAACGGCGGTGGTGCTGTCCGTCTTCTTGGAGTAATATTTGGTCTTGAGCAGCCTCTCCATTTGGTCTACAGTCCAGTAGTCCGTCTTGGTGAAGCTTGTGTAACTGGAGAGGTCAGCGTTTTTACCTTTTTTGAAAACCTTCACCAATTGATAGGTGATAGCATCCAAGACGGTGCGGTACAAGCTTCCGGTCGCTCGAGTCCGAACACCATGGTCACGGTATGCTGCGTCCACAGCTCGTTGTCTTCGATGGTGTAGGCGGTGATCTCCTCCCGTCCACCTAGGTAGACGAGGAGGAGAGGCGCCCACAGGACCTCCAGGGAGCTTCCTTTGTTCCCGGAGTCACAGCAGCTGCAGCTGCTGCTGATGCTGCTCGCCTTGGAATGGCGAGGGTGGCGAGCGTAGATCGCTAGAGCATCTGCGCTCACGTACGCCGCCCAGATGGAGAATCTGAACAAGCGAGGGATTGTGTAGTTGCGCATGGGGGCTGCCAGCAGCAGGAACCACTGGAGACCCAGGCTGCCGAGGACGAGGATGCGCAGCTGCCACTCGTCCCACCATTGCACAGCTCTCAAAATGTCAATCATGTTTCTCGGATCTACCCAAGTAGCAGCTTAAGAGCCTCTTTGGCAGGGCTCCTGTAGGGGCTTCAGCTCTGGCTCCTGCAGGAGCTGTGCCAAATGCCTGTTTTGAAAAGGGCTCCGCATGGAGAGCCGGTCAAGAGTCAAAGCCATTTTTTGCCTGCGCAGGAGAAGCCTCAAAAACGAGCTTCGCACGGCTCCTTGCTGTGGGTTCACGTCGTCTAGTGCGAAGGAGCCGTTTTGCCAAACGTTTTCCAGAACGGCTTCAGCTCCTCTAGAGGAGCTGCTCCTTCAGAGGAGCCAGAGCCGGAGCCATTTTCAGAGGAGCCAGAGCCCTGCCAAACAGGCCCTAATTGTTAGCTCTTGATGTGTCTATGTCTAGTTTTGAGAGTGTCACTACCACCACTCAAGTCTGTCTTTTCTTTTTTGGTGTTTGTGTATCACTGCCCCTGATGTTACACCTATACCGATCACTAGTGTTTATAATGCATGCGTGTTGGGTGTTTCCTTACAATGCAATAATGTGTGCCTTCCATTAAACAGTGGAACAAACATTTAAATATCCCTACTTTATTTCTATTATTAGTATCACACGCTTTGTCAAAAACAAAAGTAAAAAAGAAAAGAAAAGAAGAAAAGAGAAAAGCGGTCACACTCTCTATTAGCTACTACAACTTTGTTTCTATGTGTTGCTTCTTGCTGCCCAGCCCTTTGATGTCCGTGGCAATATTCCAAAGTGCTAACGCGTATTAGAGACGAAACATACCTGCTTTGTTGTTAGTTATTCCTGTCTCTGAACTTTCCCGCCTTTGATGTTCCCCTCCTTTCGTGATGGTCACAGTATTAATCGTCCAACCGCGCACCACAACTGCTGGTAGATCGATCTGCATGCAAGGCTTGTTTGGATGGAAACTAAACAGGGCAGGCGTTGCCTTGCCTTGCCTAGCCAGGTAAAATTTTGGGCCACTATCGTCCAAACAACCCGCAATGTCTTCAATTCAACAGTTGAAAGAAGAATATTTAGTCACAAGTGCTCCAATTCTAATTAGATATAGTGTAGCCCTTCCAAAACTTCAGAGACAAAAAACCAAAGAAGGCTAAGCGAAATCCCTGAGATATATGGTTTAATCCTTAACGTGACTCTTCTGAGTTTTCTTGTGTAAAACCGCATGCGTTCTCCTTAAGCGAAATAGCTGTGCCCGTGCTGAATTTTTCAAAAGAAATAGGATCTATACAAAGATTAAAGTGGAAAACTCTTTGCATTCGCTGCCCTTTGCGTGTCATGGTGATATTCTAAGTTCTCACATGTTACAGATGCCCTGCTTTAATTTACTTTTGCTTTTTGAATAAACTAACATTGTCAATGTGGGTGCTATCTGTTGTTGGATCGTCAGCACTGTGAGTACTTAGAATGTTAAGAACCAATTCCCTCAGTGCCATTAGAAATTTTATGATTTTTCTGTGTGCCATTAAAATTGCTGAATTTTACTCCCATATTTAAAGATATATAACCGTTTGCACGATCCAGCAAGTGCGGCCTGCCCAGTCCAAATTTTCATTTCGTGGCAGCAGCTGAAGGATCACATCACATGAATTAATATTGGATATGCCATTGCCACGTGTTTGCCGGAGTAACTCAATTCCCTGTTGAGCAAATCATTCCTTGTGAGCACGCGCGCGTATATCCTTTCTTGTAGCTGTCTAGCCATTCGATACACCTTTGACAAACTTAAAATTCTATCTTGCTCTGATGCTCTCCTTGTTAGTGTAATCTCTGTACTCAACAGCCAAAACTAATTTATTTGCCATCGACTCCACCAATTTTATATATATATATATATATATATATATATATATATATATATATATATATATATATACATACACACACTACGTACATCAGTCCACCAGTTTAACATACAATAATTATCATCAACAAAATTTTCATCAACAATAAAACCAGTCAACTCTCCATAAATAACCCCAGCTGTTTGGTTCAAGGGCATGCTTAAGTCTGCAACTAATTAAAAACAAAACAAAAGAAAAAAGGAAAAGAAGAAGAGAGAAAAGCCGTCACATGTAAAACAAAGTCCCCGGAGAAGCTACCTTATGAGAAGTCTGAAGAGGAATCAAAAGCATAGCACAAAAAGATTTGGATAACTGGCGGCAAAGTGTAGCAGAATCAATAGCAAAAGAAGAAGGAACTTATGAAAAAATTGCCAAAGCCGCACTACATAGCTCAACGAGAACTAAGGAAAAGAGTCAGTGAAGTGGAGAAAAAGCGGCGTGAGGCATGTAAGCCCCCGCCATTATCGGACTATGAACGCTCTCTTGATAAGTCATATAAGGCGTCGCTGAAAGCAAAGAGAGCAGGGAAAGATGTTGCACGGCTCGGGCAGCAATATAAGCAATCTATCGACCCGCTAGTTGTTGAGGATGATTGTACAAACGCACAAGGAGGTCCAATCGATAGGGAGGCACTCCAAGACTTCATGGACACAACAGGTCTCACAACTCAATAGCTCATTGGGGGAGGATCGATACCAACAGCCAAATTTAATATTTACCGGACCTATGTGTATGGTAGGAGTCTTGTCAACCCTAAGTCCTATTCATCACTGGGTACGCAAATGTTCTTGTTAAACAAGTGGTACTTAAATGCGTGTGCGAAGAAAGAGGCATGGCTTCTTGCAAGAGTTAGACCAGAGCATTACTTCAATGGCTATGACATTGTACATATTGAGTTCAATGAATTACACCAACTATTAAACCGGGACGCTCTCGACAAATCTCTCCTCAACTGCTGGTGTCTGTAAGTGATTGTTTCTACAATTGAAAGTAACTTGCATGTTAGTTCGTTGTCTATATATAGTTATCCTCATACTATATATATTCTTTTGTACTATATAAATGCAGATATGAGAAGCTGAAAATAAAGAAAAAAAGTTAACGGATGATGGTTTTATGGATCCGAATCGCACATTCAGAGACACGGTTACTCCATATGATAGATGGCGAACTCAAGTGGAGAAGAATCTGTTTAGGTTCTTAGATAAGCAACATGACAAGACACTGATACTCTTTCCTTACAACTTCAAGTGAGTGTTAATGTCCCATTTTATTTTGCTTACTCCATGTTGACTTTAGTTAATAAGTTATGCCTACGTATAAACATGTAGCTTTCACTGGATACTACTGGTCATCGATATGCCCAGGAGTCTTGTAAAGATCTTTGACTCAGCCATAAAACCCCGAGAAGATTACCAAGAAATGATAGATATTCTCCAGTGGTAATTTCGGTATCACACACCGTATACTCTCTTATGCCATTTTATTGATATAACTCTATTTATTTATTTTGTTGGGCAGTGCTTGGAAAAAGTTCGCCCAGAAACACCATTGTGGTCATTGGAAAGTGCCTCTGGATATAGTTCAATACCCAGTAAGTACTAGCTAGGTCACCGCATCTTTATTTAGTTCAATTCATTATTACCATGTTTCATTGGTTGATGATGAATCTTTTTCTCGTAAAGTGGTGTCTGCAGCAGGGATCGGGAAACAACTTATGTGGATACTACGTCTGTGAGTTCCTCATGGAATACTCAAGGAGAACTCTAGAAGAGATCCTCGAAGTACGTAAAAATATACACAATTTATTACCATTGTGTTGATATATATAATCATATATATATTCATACTTTTCTGTTCATTCGAATTGAAGGTTGAATATATAGAGGAAGCAAAAGGTTCTGCGATGTGACCAGATCAAAACAATTCAAGAGGCATTGTCAGGATTTCTTATGGATTGGGTCAGAGATCCCAAAGGTGCGTATTACTATGACCCTAAAGAATTATTACCTAGTAGTCATACGACTGAAGATTCGGGTTGAATGACATCCCAATGACATGAGTACAAGGTTTTTGTGACTTTATTATGTACATATTCCATGCACGTACAACCTCTTAAAATATTTGTATATATAGTTTCATACATTTTAGTGTGTTATTTATGTATAATGCTCGAACGGAACCTTACACGTATGTATTTATGGACGTATATTAGCAGCGTAGAATTCGTATACGAAAAGCTAATCGAAATAAAAAAGAATTGAATTAAAAAGAAACCATAAAATGAAAATGAAAGAAATGAAAAAAATGAACCTTTAGTCCCGGTTGGAAACACCAACCGGGACTAAACGTGCCAGCCCCAGGGCAAGATCTGGGGGACCATTTAGTCCCGGTTGGTAATATCAACCAGGGCTAAAGGTCCACTTTCAGTCCCGGTTCCCATAACGGGACTAAAAGGGGGGCCTTTAGTTCTGGATTCGCAATCCCGGTTGGGAAACCGGAACTAAAGGGGTTTTCCCAACCGGGACTGATGCTCACTCCTGCACTAGTGGGTGGTAAGAGATGGATCCAATGGTCCTTAACATTGTCGAGCCAACCCAAAACCCTACAATGATACCATTATGACGCTGCTGAATCAAGCCACAACATGGTATTAGCATGTCAATGCCAGCTAGTGGCCTAAACCGGTAGCAATATCCCAACTAGAACTGTAGGTTGGTGGCCTAAACTGGAAGCAATATCCCAACTAGAACACAGTCGGTTGGTGGATGTAATTAACCGGGACATTGTCGGGTTATGCCTCCACTCGTAACAGTGATAGGTGTCTTAAGTGTTGGGTCTGTCGAATCCACAATCATTAATCGGATCCTAGCCTAACGAGCCATTAGTGAAGATGGATCACTGTCGGCTCCAACATACCCAACAGTCATGTGCCGTTAGGCCGGGATTGCCTGCTCTGTAGCAGTGAACCAATCATTTAGCATTTAGCATTCGCAGAGAAACACTTCCTACGGACGTAGTGAGGATATAAAAAACAATATTGTTGTGTATATAATGTCACTGCTAAACTAGAGGTACAGGCTCAACAGACTATCATTATTGGTATTATTATTAGACTACGAATGAACACACACGACCGACTGCAATAGAAGCAAGCAGCATGCACACTAGCTAGACCAGAGCAACATAGCAATGGATATGGAAATAAACAACAAATAAATCAATATGGCTGACGGTGAAACTTTCTGGCTATCGGATACCACCGAGGCATCGTACCTTCCTTGCCCTGGTATTCTTGTTCCCGCTTTTGGTCGTCCAGATCGTCGTCCCCTTGTTCTTTTTCTGGCATTTGAAGCTTGTCTGCCAAGGTCTTGGCCCCCTGGAGCGAGATGAGGAGCCAGAGTTTGGAGAGGAACTCCCCGCCTTCTCCCAAGCTCTTGGCGTGCAGGTAGGCCCTGCACATGCTGGCGGAGTAGCAGAGCATGCCCACCCACACACGGTGCATCAAATGCCAACGGTCATCGGCGTCCTCCATGCGCAGAAGCTCCTCCGCGAGCTTGTAAGCATCGTCGATGACGGTGTATGCCTCTTTTTCTTTGAGGTTGGCTGCTTCGTTCTTGATCTTGTCTAGGAGGATTTCGTCGGAGAGTGGTTGCTTTTGCTGCTTCTCCTTTTCCGTCATGTCTTTGGTGGCCTGGGTGATGATGCGCTCCATCTGTTTGGTGGTTTCGGTGAACAGAAGCTGCCTGCTGCCGGTCATCAGCATGTCGGGTCTAAACTTGAGGAGGTAGGCCATGTAGTTGGATATTGCCTCCGTGCACGCCTCACGAAGAACCTCCGCATGCAGAGGCCTGCACCTAAAGTGCCTCGGAGGTTTGCTGCGGAAGCAGAGGTCGGTGGCGATGTGCCAGATGAGGACGCTCTCGTCAAATGGCGTCTTACGAAGGCTTCGCCATATCACCACGTTGGGCACCTTCTTCGGCTGATCCATGTTCTCGGAGTAATAGTCCGTCTTGAGCAGCCTCTCCGTTTGGTCCATAGTCCAGTAGTCCCTCTTGGTGAAGCTTCTGTAACTGGCGAGGTCGACGTTCTTGACTTCGACGAAAACCTTCACGAGCTGTAGGGCGATAGCATCCGAGACCGAAGGGCCCAACGACGCACTCCCTTTTTCCTCACGAGAATAACCTTCCTTGTAACAAATGCGCCTGGCACACCTGAGTAGCCACCCAATAGTCGTCGTCGTCCTTGTGGTCTGGAGCACTGAGCCTATGAGGTTATACCCGGCAAGCTTCTCGCACAACACTGGAACATTCCCTCTGAACATGAGCGAGTCGCACAGCTTACTGATCAACACCCCAAGGACATCCAGGAGAGCAGTGAAGCACAGGAGAATGTACGTGGTCTTGATATCAACAGTGCCGCCGCTGTTGTACTTGTACCCCTGGCCCTGCTGCGGCTGCAGCTTCTGCTGGCTCGTCGCGAAGAGCATGATGGCGGCAATGTGCAGGGATGGAACCAGCAGCACATGGCAAGCCAAGTAGGCGGGCGTGAACATCACGTTCGCTCTGGTGTAGATGAGCCCGAACGCCTGACGAAGCATGGGCTTGAGCGTCTCGTCTTTCTCTATCTTGAGAGGCTCCAGGATATTCTTCTCGTGACCACCACCACCACCCCTGCCCTGTGCTTGCAGGGTGGCCTCGGCAGCGAACAGCGACAGGTCCGACAGGATCATCTCGACCTGGTCGCTCTGCGACAGGATCGGCGCGTCGCCTTCCGGCAGCTTTTTCCAGCACTTGTACCTGTCGCTGAGCTCGGTGAAGCACCACTTCCACCATGCGCTAGGCTTGACCCTCGCTCCTTTCATCACCGACGACATGGCCGTGAATGGATCAATCCTAGCTCCCCTGAGAGCCAAGGGCTTCTCCAACACACTGAGGATGCCAAGGATGAACAGCAGGACCGCCGAGGCCAGCATCCTTCTATCGCCGGAGCCGGAGCCAGGGCCAGGCCACGACTTGTAGAAGCCGAAGAGGGCGATGGTGACCTGGGACAGCAGGGTCACGGTCTGCCGGATCCACAGCATGTTGTCATCGATGTTGCTGGCGGACACCTCCTCCACCCCGCCGAGGTGGATGAGGAGGACAGGGGCCCATAGCACCTCCAGCATGCTCGGCGGCTTGCGCACGTCCGCCTCGCCATTGTAGCAGCCGGCCACCGCCCCGTTGGCGTGCCGGTTGAAGACGGTGGCGAGCGCGTAGATCGCCACGGCGTCGCTGCAGCCGCTGCCCAGCTGGATGCACCGTCGCAGCCACAGCGGGATGCTGTACTTGCGCATGGGGGCAGCCAGCACCAGGAACCACTGCAGGCCCAGGCTGCCGAGGACGAGGATGCGCAGCTGCCACTCGTCCCACCATTGCGCAGCGCTCGAGAGATGCATGCTAGCTGCTTGCTCGATGATAGATGATCCCTCCCTCTCCGTGGACGTGTGTCTGCTCAATATCACTCAATGTATTGTATTAGGTATGTAGTTTTTTTTTGGAGTCGAGTCCTTAGCGAGCAGTTGTTGGAATGGCCAGTTGGCCACCATTGTCGATGGGTTTTCCGGTTTGCCTTCCTGCCCTCATCTCTCTCATCTCTCTCCCCCTTTTTATCACATGTTGCTGTTGGAATGACTGCTTCTTCGACACATTTCACCAGAACTTTACCACGCGTACCTGTGCTTTAATCATATCATGTATGTATGGGAATATGGCTTTAAACCATGCATTTTGTTTCGCGCACGCTATATATACTCTCTGTCGATGCGAAGGCTGTAATTTACTGCTCCCTCCATTCTAAATTATAAATTATTGTAATTTTTTTTAGAGAGTCAAAGCATCTCAAGTTTGACCAAAATTATAAAGAAAATTTCAAAGCTTTATGACATCGAATAGGTATGCTATAAAAATATGATTAATGAAGAATCCAATAATACTTATTTAGTACCATAAATATTATTATTTTATTATATAAATTTAGTCAAATTTAGATGTTTTGACTCTCTAGAAAAGTTGGAATGATTTATAGTTTAGAATGGAGGGAGTACTACTTAACAGGCGAACCAATGCAAGCATTCGGTTCCACCATTGGGATTATATTCTGCGTGCTTTGGCGTGTACCACACAACTTTATTTATTTGTGCTGTACTCTCAAGACTGCACTTTGCGTGTGCCTGTGATAATATTCTAGGTCCTACGTGTTAGCCCAATGGTACATGCTACTTGTCACTGCACCGTAGTCCCAACACAACGCGCGTGCGACTAGGCCTAACGACTCTTATGGTCGGTGTAAATGGCACAACAAAGAAGATGGAGAGGGAGGACTTGGCGAGGGCGTGTTTAGATGCCGCCCTCATCTTGGCTTGCCTGCCAGGCAATTGATCGCAGCCTTAGGCGATCGAAATCCAACGCCTAGGGACGCTGCCTGGGAGGCAGCTTCCAAACACGCCGAAGAGCGTGGCAAGGAAGATGGGAAGGGTTGGACGTGGGAGAGATTTGGTGCTGGTTTTTCAAGCCTGATCCTAGGGTGAGGCAAAGTGGTGGTCGCTCCAGGCCCCAAAAGAAAGGGATCTCTTCCCACGTATGTATAGTATGTAGTACTATCACTTGGTATATGGCTTAATAAAAGTCTAAAAACCCAAGAAGACAACCATCCAGCACTGAGATGTGCATCACCAATTGACGTCGTCTGAGCCGTGCCATGTAAAACAAGTCACGGTGCCTCGTTCATAACAGCCGGTGCACCAGATGCAATATATATCACTGTTTGCTCTTTAGCACCTGACAGCGATGGCGTATTTAGGGTAGTGATACAAAAGATAAAGCGGTTACAACAGATATTGCACTACACGCAGCACAACTTTGGATTGAGAAAATGAAGGCCACTAGCTTAAGACCTCTTTAGATCTTTTAGTCCATCCCTACCCTGTTTGGATGGATGGACTAATGGCCATCAAAGTTGCTGTATAAAGACCAAAACGCCCCTAATTAATGCACACAATCTCCTCTTATTTCTCTCCAACTTTTCTCTCTCCTCTCTATTTCTCGCATCTGGATTTCACCGGCCACGATTGAAGACGTACACGACCGACGACCTCAAACAGCTTACATCCAGCCCGCGGATGAAGCAAGCAGCAAACGCATATACTCCATCGGCAATATATAATAAATAAAATTAAAAACGAGGAAGAAGCAAACAAAAAGATCGAAACAGAAAGTCAGAAATAGATAGGACACGAGACCAGAGCATTGTATGTAGCAACCAACAATATTAGTCGACATGCCATGGTTCGTCTTCTGGAGCCACGGGCCTGTCTTGTACTGGCTCTTCGCCCAGGACGTCGTCCCCAGGTTCTTTGTCCGGCATCTGAAGCTTGCCTGCCAAGGTCTTGGCCCCTAGGAGCGAGATGAGGAGCCAGACGTAGGAGAGGAACTCCCCGCCTTCTCCCAAGCTCTTGGCGTGCAGCTAGCCCCTGCACATGCTGGCGGAGTAGCACAGCATGCCCACCCACACTAGGTGCATCAAATGCCAACGGTCATTTTCGTCCTCGATGTCGAGCAGCTCCTTTGCGGGGTTGCAAGCGTCGTCGATGACGCTATGTGCCTCTTTTTCTTTGAGGCTGGCTGCTTTTTCCTTGATCTTGTCTAGGAGGATTTCATCGGAGAGTGGTTGCTTTTGCTTCTTCTCCTTTTCTGTCATTTCTTTGCTGGCCTGGGTGATGATGCGATCCATATGCTTGGTGGCTTTAGTGAACAGATCCCGCCTGTTGCCGGTCATCAGCATGTCGGGTCTAAACATGAGGAGGTAGGCCATGTAGTTGGATATTGCCTCTGGGCACACCTCACGAAGCACCTCGCCATGCGGAGGCCTGCACCTAAAGTGCCTCGGAGGCTTGCTGCGGAAGCAGAGGTCGGTGGCGATGTGCCAGATGAGTACGCTTGCATCGAATGGCGTCTTACGAAGGCTTCGCCATATCACCACGTTGGGCATCTTCGTCTTCCTCAGCGGATCTTCAGTCGCCGAAGAAATATCAGTGCTGCCGCCCGTCGTCTTCATCAGGCGCTCCTGATCTACTTCGTCGCCGAAGAAACAACAATGTTGGCCACCTTCTTCGGCTGATCTTGATCATCAGTCGAAACGGCGGCAGTCTTGTCCATCTTCGGGCGTTGCTGATCTTGATCATCAGTCGAAACGGCGGCGGTGTTGTCTATCGTCAGGCCTTGCTGATCTTGATCATCCACTACCGAAAACAGTATAATTGCCGAGTGCATTCCATCGGACACTCGGCAAATATCTTATTTACCGAGTGTTTTGAATGAAACACTCAGCAAACAAATAGCACTCGACAAAACCCAACTTTGCCCAGACACAGACACTCGGCAAAGTACAGGCACATGCGCTGGGCGTGCGATGGCCGTGTGACGGCCGTTGGGTGTGCGGCCCTGCCGTTAGAACTTTGCCGAGTGTCCGTTAGACACATTCGGCAAAGACAAGGTTTGCCGAGTGTTCTGCGCAGGCACTCGGTAAAGTAATAATATTGCCGAGTGTTTTTTATTGGCACTCGGTAAAATAATAATTTTTTTCTCTCCTGCCCTCCAAACTTTTTCTACTCTTCACATACAACATGTGGTACTACATGTTAAAATTTGGTATATTTCTCGATGTGTTTGCTATATTTAATTAATTTATTGCATTTAGAGGAATTTTTTGGTTTAAGTTAATTTTGATCTACAAGTGATTCAAATAATGGAATAAATTGAGTGGAGAAATCATATTCATGTTATTGAGTCCATTTTGGGGCCTTACCCGGGAAATGAAAAGAAATTTCGAACATTTTGTTCATGAAACACGACCACGAACATGTGGCCGAATGGTTTTTAAATTCTAAAAAAAGCAAATGAAGTCTGAAAATCACGAGATTTGTCAAGATCTCCTGATATCATACGTGGAGACTGTGGAAAAAAATTGAGAAGGTTTTGCACAATTTGTTACGTACCATGCTTACAAACCGAAGCATCTCCAAAGAAGAATCAAGGAGTTGAGAAGGATCTGGTAAGATTTGGAGTCAAAGTGACGGTCGTATTGGGGTTTGACTTCAAAACTTTTTGTATAGGCAATAGACAACATAGATTGGTCCATGTCAAATTTTGGGAATTATTCGGATCCATTTGATAATTTTAATTTATTAACTGTAATTATAGAATTTTAATTAATATAAATTGAATTTGAGCTATAACTACAATGAAATAATGGAATAATATTCGTAGAAAAATCAAATATGCATTGTTAAGTGAATTTGACAAGATACTTTCAAAGTCCATCATAACAAATTTAGTAGAACACACTATGAAGGAGGACGGTGCAACTTGAAATATTTTTTTTTGCCGAGTGTTCTCTACCTAACACTCAGCAAAAAGAATAGTTGCCGAGTGTCGTACAGGGGACACTCGGCAACTTTGTTGATCCAGCCCCACTGCGCAGTATCAGACGGTTTGAAAAAAAAACAATGTCGAGTGCCCCCGATGTGGACACTCGGCATATCTTTAGTTTGCCGAGTGTCCAGATCGGGGGAACTCGGCATACCTTTCATATGACCCCCGGCCGCACCCCCTGACGCACACGACACTCATGCACACACGTGCCCGCCCACACTCACGCACTCACACACGCCGCCGCCGCCGCCCTGTGCTCCGGCCATCGCCCTGAACGCCCACCGGCCCGGATCCTCGCCGGCCTCCCTAGGACCCCACCGCCGCCCTGCCCGCCATTGCCCTGTGCCCCGGCAGCCGCCGCCCTCCCCCCAGCGGCCGGTGCCTCGTACGGAGCCCGCCGCCGCCCAGGGACCCCGCTGCCACCCTCCCCCTAGCTGCCGGTGCCCCGGCGGCCCCCTGTCCCTGGCACTGCCCCCTGCCGCCGCCAGGGAGCCTGTCGCCGCCCCGTGTGGAGCCCGCTTCCGCCCAGGGACCCTGCCGCCGCCCCGGGAGCCTGCCGCCACCGCCCCAGGTAGTCTATGTATCATTTTTTAGTTAAGTAATAACTATGCTTATATGATTATTTCTTGTAACTAGTCAATAATTATGAAATATTTGATGTTGAGACATGATGAAACTGAGACTCTTATTTCCAGAAAAAGCTATTTTTTAAATAGAAAAGAGTTGAAATTTATTCATAATTTTCACTAGTTACCAGCTACTTCTAGATACTTATTAAGCGTAATTATTTTATAATTTGTTGGCATATGATTGATTGCTAGAGAGTCATAGTAGTTATCCCAAAACCTATGTGGTTACCCAACGGTAATAATCTAGAGGTGAAGGGTTGACATACTGCCACTAGTAACCATTAGCTGTCACGCTACGTGTACCAAATTTAAGCTTGTGTGATTTGAAATACACACACAAGCAGTAATCATTCACTCTCCAGCTTGAATCGAGTTGTACCAAATCATTCACCTCTGTTTTTTATTTGGCAAGTTTGCAAATCTGAGTTGGAAATGTACAGCACTGAGTGTTGTGTTACCGTTGAATCCTTGATATGTGTTTAGTTGCTATTGGTCCTGAATTGAGTAAGGATTCAACTGTAACACAACCAGATTGGATACAATTCATATATATTAATAGCTAGCTAGGCGCGAACCATATCATGTTGAGATCAAAAGGCTGATTTGATGGATCTGTAAAAGCTCAAATGGAAATAATGTTTGCATCATCCCATGCTGCCTAGGAGATAAGGCGCAAGAACCATGCTAGCTAGCTCTTGCAATCTCCATATGTCGAAATTGTTAAAACTAGACATACACATACAAGCAACATCACTTCAGCAAACAGTGATGTTGTACTATTAACTTGAGCATATTTCCATGCCAATGATTGCCATTCTTTTAATGATCTCGCTATAAACTTACTGACCCGATGCATTTAGCTCTCTATTATCTTCAACTTGTAGGTTTTTGCCGCCGCTCCCTGCCCTGCCCTGCCACCTGGTTCTGCCTTGCCCTCCCGCCACCCCACAACTTGCCGTCGTTTTGCAAGGTATAAGATGTGTATGTGGTTGTCGGCCATCGTGCCATTTGTTTCCGAGTGTATGTGGTTGTCGGCCATCGTGCCATTTTATTTGTTGTAGGTTTTGGAAACCTCCCCGTGCAGGGGAGGTGCTGTCGAAATTTAGATTTGACACTATTATGTTTTATTGTAGGAGAGGCTATTGCAACGTCCTCAACTCGTCACTTTGCAGGACAGTAAGGTGAGGCATCAAAGACCCTTCTTTCTGTATCATGTTCGTATATTACATAACCATGCTAGGTGTCTCCCGTTCGAAAGAGATACGGTTGGAAATATGCAGATCTTTGCATATCTATAACCGTATCTATTTCGAATTGTCCACGTTTTTTGGACAGCCCGAGGATGTGTAGATACAGTTAGTTTCCATGCTCTACTCCGATCCGTGATAGAGTTTCGGCAGCATCTCCCTACTATTCTCCGGATACACAATCTCCCTTCCAGGACATGTATTTGGAGAACAGCGGGAGGTGCTGCCAAAATTCTGTCACGGATAGGAGTAGAGTATGGAAACTAACCCCATCTACACATCCTCGGGTGGGATTAGGACCTATCTTCACCTATTAGACAGTATAGGAACGTGTAGATGCAACGTGATTTTTTATATTACTTGCTGATATGCTAGAGGATGGATGACCGTGAGTGGATGTACACGGGCCGCTCTAGTCAGATTTCGTTGACCGATGAATGGATTGACAAGACCGATGCTTTCTTGAAATGGGCATTTGCAAGGGTTAAAGGAGCTAGTGTCACTTGGTGCCCTGCAGCAAATGTGCAAACATGCGTCGGCAAACCAAGGTGGTCTTGGGTAAACATCTTTGCAAGAATGGATTTACGACAGACTATACCAGGTGAAACTACCATGGTGAAGCCGATCGTGGGAGAGACAAGGTTGTGAGACAACGCATCAAGGAATATGATGATGATGCTGGAGTAGGAGACATGTTAAATGACTATCATGAAGCATACTTCGATGAAGGACGCAGGGAGGAGGAGCCAGAGGCTACCGCAAAGGCGTATTACGACATGTCTGCGGCACAGCAACCCCTACACGGGCATACCAAGGTTTCTCAACTGGATGCCATTGCACGCCTAATGGCTGTGAAGTCCCAGTGATTACATTTAGGCAATAACAGTGATGACGACATTCCTCCTTCGGAGCACGGGCATGATTATATCGACACGCGTGATAGTGATGATGAGACTTAATCTCGATCATGATGATTATTTCTAATACATATATGAGCCATACTAATTTATTTATTATTTGTCATACATGTTATTTTTGAAGTATGTTTAGTTTATTTTGCATATCTTTCTAAGTATGTTTTGTTTATCTATGCTAATTGGTTTACTCTTTTTAATTGCAGGTGATTGAACAATGGTGGGCTGTACGAGGAAGATCGCGGCGCTTTACAAAAAATTCAAAGCTACAGGTTCAGGGTCAGCTTCAGGGAAAGGTCGAGGGAGGGGTCGAGGCAGGGGTCGAGGGAAGGGCAAAGGGAAGGGTAAAGGGAATGTTAAAGGGGCGAGGCCCCCATCGCCTGTAGCTTCCTCGTCGTCGTCTGAGGAGGACGAGGTACCTTCCGCACATGCCTCTGGTGACGAGGATGTACAGGAGGAGCAGGAGCAGGTGGAGGAGGAGGCAGTTGGTTCCCAGGTCTAGTTGCGAGGTCCCTCGACCCTCCTGAGGCGACCGATACCTCTTGAGAGGACGCCCGATGATTCAACCCTATGGGAAAAAGTAAGTAACTTTAGATGTTCTCACTAATTTTTCGTTTGATATGTTGAAAATTACAATGAAAACTAATAATTTATCTTAATCACTTGGACAGGGGTTGGATTAAGGTCAGTGGGGGTGATCACAACCGCAAGGTCAACGGCATCCTTGGCCTTTTGTGCAGGCTACACTTCCCTGGCTTAGTGCAGTTCGGCGAAGAGAAGGAGTCGGCCAACACGTGGGACCACTACGTCGCCGCCCGTGACGCCGCTGATCGTGACGGCAGGGTATTCCCCAACAAGGCGGAGCGGGTGAAGGGCTAGTTTTGGGTAAGTATTCCTCGCACTACATTGCTCAATACATCACATTCACTGGACATTCTTGAAGTAATGACTGTATACATCGTGTCTATATGCAGGACTTCTACAGATGTCAGGAGGGGTATGAGGCCAAGGTGGCCTCCATCTCTGAAGATGGCGCCAAGAAGCTCGTGAAGGACATGCACTACGAGGCGCGCGTCCAGGCCATCATCGACTACTATGCTCAATACAGAGGGGTGAAGGCTAAAAAAGAAGAGGCAAGAACAATGAACCTGACCCGGGAACAATTCTTGAAGGTAAATATAGAATATTAATACTTACTTTTTATGAGATTAATTATGCTTAATTTTATTTTTTCACATGTCATACACTTGATGACGTAGGTGCCTCCGTACTGGTGCACCCAGCATACCCTGTGCTGGGAATACATGGTGGACAAGTGGTTGGAGCCCACGGGGGGGGGGGGGGGGCGGTGGAGACGCACAACGCTTGCCAGGATCGGCATTTGCTGATGCCACGTGCATCACACCATCAAGGCAGCCTAAGCCTCGACGAATACAGGAAAAAATAGGTACACGAATTTATTTCTTTATTCTAACGCTCAATTCTGCATAATTTCTAATCATTTTGCATTTTTACCGCAGTCGTCGTCACATGATGGCCAACCTTGCTCCTAGTTCAAGGCATGGGTTCTGTCCAAAAAGGGCAAGGCGACGGCAAACATCGACTTCAACCCGGAGGACCCTCCCGAGGCGTACAGCGATCCCAGCATCCACAGCCGCGTCACTGAGTACACAGTGATGGCAAGGGAGGTTCATGGGTCAGAGTTCGATCCGAGCACCTAGTATCTTGATGGAGAAATTGTGATGAGGGTGGGAGGAGGCAAGAAGGAAGGCCGGTACTGGATTGACGACAGTACAATCGACATGGCCTCTACTCCCACTCTCTCCCAGATCCGAGCAAGGAGCACGAGCTCGAGCTCGGCGATACACCCACGGCCAACCACTACACAATTCCAGATGGAGGCTCTCTAGGTTATTTTTGTGTTTATTCATCGTTTGTTGATTGTTACGTACTTTAGCTTTGCATTGTAACATTGGATAAAATATTATAGGCCCGGGTGGAAGCAGAAACGAAGCAACGGGAGATGGAGGCGAGGATGGAGGAGATGATTCAGCAGAGGGTGGCGGCTGAGCGGCAGAACATGGAGGAAGAACAATGACTGACGATGGAGCATATGATTCAGCAGAGGATAGAGGCCGAGCGGCAGAAGATAGAGGAAGAAAATTGGTTGAGGATGGACCAAATGTTCCAATACATGCAGAATTTTGCATCGAGTATGGATCAACCTTTGCCACCGCCACCGATGCTATTCCCTCCACCTCAGCCACCCACAACTACTCTTGTGAGTCACTTGACACCTTATATTGCAGATTGAATACTTTGACTTAGAGAACTTTAGATGTTAGCTCAAAATGACTTAGAGAACTTTAGATGTTAGCACAAATTGACTTAGAGAACTTTAGATTGAATACTTTGCATGTTTTTGTGACTAGGTAGAGATGTAGAGTCGTGGGTAGTCTTGATGCTTTGCTTAGAAAGGTTTTGGTCCACGAGTCGGCTGGATGATATTGGGCATGTGCATTTGCAATATTGCAACTAAACTCTTAGGATTAGTTTGGGCTCCATAGTTCTCTGTTTTGTGCAGAATTAAGTGCAATCTCCATGTGTCAAGGAACCTTAGATATTAAGTGCATCACATATAAATATCAATCTTGTCTCACACATGCAATCTCTTCTCTTTTGTGCAGAATCAATCGGCGGCACCAAATAATCAGCCTCAAGACCCGGATTTGTCGCAGTGGTTTCAAGGGCCTCCGCAGTGATTGCATTTGCGTTTGTGGCTTATTGTGACTTAGTTGTGACTTATGATGATGGTTTATTATGCCTGTAATGATGGTTTATTGTGAATTGTGATAATGGTTTATTGTGAATTGTGATGATGGTTTATTATGCCTGTGACATAATTATGCATGTGATGATGGTTTATTGTGAATTGTGATGGTTTATTGTGAATTGAGAGGGGTCCGTTATACGTGACATATTAGTAAAAAAGGGGGTATTGGTCGCTTTGCTGAGTGTAACACTCGGCAAAGAGAGACATTGTCGAGTGTCAAGCCAAAACACTCGGTGAAGAGGCCAATTTCTGTTATTTTGGGAACCTTCTTTGCCGAGTGTTTTGGCTTTGCCGAATGTATTCTAATGGACACTCGGCAAAGTGACCATAAAATCTGGCCATTGCCCGCTTGTTTGCCGAGTGTTTTGGGTGTGACACTCGACAAAGTGTCTAAAAATTTGCCGAGTGTTTTGGCCTTGACACTCGGCAAAGTTTAGAACTACGCCGATTGTTTTGGGCTTGACACTCGGCAAAGTTTAGAAACTTTGTCGAGTGTTTTTCCGTCGTTTACTTGGCAAAAGAGACGTCACCGTGCCATCCCGTTAACTTTTTTTGCTGAGAGTTTATTTTTGCCGAGTGTTTATTGACACTCGGCAAAAGGCTTTGCCGAGTGCCCGCTGATTGACACTTGGCAAAGAGCTCTTTGCCGTTAAAATATACGCCGTGTGCTCTTTGCCGAGTGTTACATTCGGCAAAGCCTTTGACGAGTAAAGCTACTGTATCTCATAGTGATCAGTTGAAACGGCGGTGGTGCTGTCCGTCTTCTTGGAGTAATATTTGGTCTTGAGCAGCCTCTCCATTTGGTCTACAGTCCAGTAGTCCGTCTTGGTGAAGCTTGTGTAACTGGAGAGGTCAGCGTTTTTACCTTTTTTGAAAACCTTCACCAATTGATAGGTGATAGCATCCAAGACGGTGCGGTACAAGCTTCCGGTCGCTCGAGTCCGAACACCATGGTCACGGTATGCTGCGTCCACAGCTCGTTGTCTTCGATGGTGTAGGCGGTGATCTCCTCCCGTCCACCTAGGTAGACGAGGAGGAGAGGCGCCCACAGGACCTCCAGGGAGCTTCCTTTGTTCCCGGAGTCACAGCAGCTGCAGCTGCTGCTGATGCTGCTCGCCTTGGAATGGCGAGGGTGGCGAGCGTAGATCGCTAGAGCATCTGCGCTCACGTACGCCGCCCAGATGGAGAATCTGAACAAGCGAGGGATTGTGTAGTTGCGCATGGGGGCTGCCAGCAGCAGGAACCACTGGAGACCCAGGCTGCCGAGGACGAGGATGCGCAGCTGCCACTCGTCCCACCATTGCACAGCTCTCAAAATGTCAATCATGTTTCTCGGATCTACCCAAGTAGCAGCTTAAGAGCCTCTTTGGCAGGGCTCCTGTAGGGGCTTCAGCTCTGGCTCCTGCAGGAGCTGTGCCAAATGCCTGTTTTGAAAAGGGCTCCGCATGGAGAGCCGGTCAAGAGTCAAAGCCATTTTTTGCCTGCGCAGGAGAAGCCTCAAAAACGAGCTTCGCACGGCTCCTTGCTGTGGGTTCACGTCGTCTAGTGCGAAGGAGCCGTTTTGCCAAACGTTTTCCAGAACGGCTTCAGCTCCTCTAGAGGAGCTGCTCCTTCAGAGGAGCCAGAGCCGGAGCCATTTTCAGAGGAGCCAGAGCCCTGCCAAACAGGCCCTAATTGTTAGCTCTTGATGTGTCTATGTCTAGTTTTGAGAGTGTCACTACCACCACTCAAGTCTGTCTTTTCTTTTTTGGTGTTTGTGTTTCACTGCCCCTGATGTTACACCTATACCGATCACTAGTGTTTATAATGCATGCGTGTTGGGTGTTTCCTTACAATGCAATAATGTGTGCCTTCCATTAAACAGTGGAACAAACATTTAAATATCCCTACTTTATTTCTATTATTAGTATCACACGCTTTGTCAAAAACAAAAGTAAAAAAGAAAAGAAAAGAAGAAAAGAGAAAAGCGGTCACACTCTCTATTAGCTACTACAACTTTGTTTCTATGTGTTGCTTCTTGCTGCCCAGCCCTTTGATGTCCGTGGCAATATTCCAAAGTGCTAACGCGTATTAGAGACGAAACATACCTGCTTTGTTGTTAGTTATTCCTGTCTCTGAACTTTCCCGCCTTTGATGTTCCCCTCCTTTCGTGATGGTCACAGTATTAATCGTCCAACCGCGCACCACAACTGCTGGTAGATCGATCTGCATGCAAGGCTTGTTTGGATGGAAACTAAACAGGGCAGGCGTTGCCTTGCCTTGCCTAGCCAGGTAAAATTTTGGGCCACTATCGTCCAAACAACCCGCAATGTCTTCAATTCAACAGTTGAAAGAAGAATATTTAGTCACAAGTGCTCCAATTCTAATTAGATATAGTGTAGCCCTTCCAAAACTTCAGAGACAAAAAACCAAAGAAGGCTAAGCGAAATCCCTGAGATATATGGTTTAATCCTTAACGTGACTCTTCTGAGTTTTCTTGTGTAAAACCGCATGCGTTCTCCTTAAGCGAAATAGCTGTGCCCGTGCTGAATTTTTCAAAAGAAATAGGATCTATACAAAGATTAAAGTGGAAAACTCTTTGCATTCGCTGCCCTTTGCGTGTCATGGTGATATTCTAAGTTCTCACATGTTACAGATGCCCTGCTTTAATTTACTTTTGCTTTTTGAATAAACTAACATTGTCAATGTGGGTGCTATCTGTTGTTGGATCGTCAGCACTGTGAGTACTTAGAATGTTAAGAACCAATTCCCTCAGTGCCATTAGAAATTTTATGATTTTTCTGTGTGCCATTAAAATTGCTGAATTTTACTCCCATATTTAAAGATATATAACCGTTTGCACGATCCAGCAAGTGCGGCCTGCCCAGTCCAAATTTTCATTTCGTGGCAGCAGCTGAAGGATCACATCACATGAATTAATATTGGATATGCCATTGCCACGTGTTTGCCGGAGTAACTCAATTCCCTGTTGAGCAAATCATTCCTTGTGAGCACGCGCGCGTATATCCTTTCTTGTAGCTGTCTAGCCATTCGATACACCTTTGACAAACTTAAAATTCTATCTTGCTCTGATGCTCTCCTTGTTAGTGTAATCTCTGTACTCAACAGCCAAAACTAATTTATTTGCCATCGACTCCACCAATTTTATATATATATATATATATATATATATACACACACACACACTACGTACATCAGTCCACCAGTTTAACATACAATAATTATTGCCGTCACTATAAATAACCCCACTTTTTGGTTAATTATGCTTAATTTTGCAATTATACATGAAAGGGGCAAGATAGTGAGAAACATGTGGACAAGTGGTTGGAGCCACGGGGGGGGGGGGGGGGGCGGTGGAGACGCACAACGCTTGCCAAGATCGGCATTTGCTGATGCCACGTGCATCACACCATCAAGGCAGCCTAAGCCTCGACGAATACAGGAAAAATAGGTACACGAATTTATTTCTTTATTCTAACGCTCAATTCTGCATAATTTCTAATCATTTTGCATTTTTACCGCAGTCGTCGTCACATGATGGCCAACCTTGCTCCTAGTTCAAGGCATGGGTTCTGTCCAAAAAGGGCAAGGCGACGGCAACATCGACTTCAACCCGGAGGACCCTCCCGAGGCGTACAGCGATCCCAGCATCCACAGCCGCGTCACTGAGTACACAGTGATGGCAAGGGAGGTTCATGGGTCAGAGTTCGATCCGAGCACCTAGTATCTTGATGGAGAAATTGTGATGAGGGTGGGAGGAGGCAAGAAGGAAGGCCGGTACTGGATTGACGACAGTACAATCGACATGGCCTCTACTCCCACTCTCTCCCAGATCCGAGCAAGGAGCACGAGCTCGAGCTCGGCGATACACCCACGGCCAACCACTACACAATTCCAGATGGAGGCTCTCTAGGTTATTTTTGTGTTTATTCATCGTTTGTTGATTGTTACGTACTTTAGCTTTGCATTGTAACATTGGATAAAATATTATAGGCCCGGGTGGAAGCAGAAACGAAGCAACGGGAGATGGAGGCGAGGATGGAGGAGATGATTCAGCAGAGGGTGGCGGCTGAGCGGCAGAACATGGAGGAAGAACAATGACTGACGATGGAGCATATGATTCAGCAGAGGATAGAGGCCGAGCGGCAGAAGATAGAGGAAGAAAATTGGTTGAGGATGGACCAAATGTTCCAATACATGCAGAATTTTGCATCGAGTATGGATCAACCTTTGCCACCGCCACCGATGCTATTCCCTCCACCTCAGCCACCCACAACTACTCTTGTGAGTCACTTGACACCTTATATTGCAGATTGAATACTTTGACTTAGAGAACTTTAGATGTTAGCTCAAAATGACTTAGAGAACTTTAGATGTTAGCACAAATTGACTTAGAGAACTTTAGATTGAATACTTTGCATGTTTTTGTGACTAGGTAGAGATGTAGAGTCGTGGGTAGTCTTGATGCTTTGCTTAGAAAGGTTTTGGTCCACGAGTCGGCTGGATGATATTGGGCATGTGCATTTGCAATATTGCAACTAAACTCTTAGGATTAGTTTGGGCTCCATAGTTCTCTGTTTTGTGCAGAATTAAGTGCAATCTCCATGTGTCAAGGAACCTTAGATATTAAGTGCATCACATATAAATATCAATCTTGTCTCACACATGCAATCTCTTCTCTTTTGTGCAGAATCAATCGGCGGCACCAAATAATCAGCCTCAAGACCCGGATTTGTCGCAGTGGTTTCAAGGGCCTCCGCAGTGATTGCATTTGCGTTTGTGGCTTATTGTGACTTAGTTGTGACTTATGATGATGGTTTATTATGCCTGTAATGATGGTTTATTGTGAATTGTGATAATGGTTTATTGTGAATTGTGATGATGGTTTATTATGCCTGTGACATAATTATGCATGTGATGATGGTTTATTGTGAATTGTGATGGTTTATTGTGAATTGAGAGGGGTCCGTTATACGTGACATATTAGTAAAAAAGGGGGTATTGGTCGCTTTGCTGAGTGTAACACTCGGCAAAGAGAGACATTGTCGAGTGTCAAGCCAAAACACTCGGTGAAGAGGCCAATTTCTGTTATTTTGGGAACCTTCTTTGCCGAGTGTTTTGGCTTTGCCGAATGTATTCTAATGGACACTCGGCAAAGTGACCATAAAATCTGGCCATTGCCCGCTTGTTTGCCGAGTGTTTTGGGTGTGACACTCGACAAAGTGTCTAAAAATTTGCCGAGTGTTTTGGCCTTGACACTCGGCAAAGTTTAGAACTACGCCGATTGTTTTGGGCTTGACACTCGGCAAAGTTTAGAAACTTTGTCGAGTGTTTTTCCGTCGTTTACTTGGCAAAAGAGACGTCACCGTGCCATCCCGTTAACTTTTTTTGCTGAGAGTTTATTTTTGCCGAGTGTTTATTGACACTCGGCAAAAGGCTTTGCCGAGTGCCCGCTGATTGACACTTGGCAAAGAGCTCTTTGCCGTTAAAATATACGCCGTGTGCTCTTTGCCGAGTGTTACATTCGGCAAAGCCTTTGACGAGTAAAGCTACTGTATCTCATAGTGATCAGTTGAAACGGCGGTGGTGCTGTCCGTCTTCTTGGAGTAATATTTGGTCTTGAGCAGCCTCTCCATTTGGTCTACAGTCCAGTAGTCCGTCTTGGTGAAGCTTGTGTAACTGGAGAGGTCAGCGTTTTTACCTTTTTTGAAAACCTTCACCAATTGATAGGTGATAGCATCCAAGACGGTGCGGTACAAGCTTCCGGTCGCTCGAGTCCGAACACCATGGTCACGGTATGCTGCGTCCACAGCTCGTTGTCTTCGATGGTGTAGGCGGTGATCTCCTCCCGTCCACCTAGGTAGACGAGGAGGAGAGGCGCCCACAGGACCTCCAGGGAGCTTCCTTTGTTCCCGGAGTCACAGCAGCTGCAGCTGCTGCTGATGCTGCTCGCCTTGGAATGGCGAGGGTGGCGAGCGTAGATCGCTAGAGCATCTGCGCTCACGTACGCCGCCCAGATGGAGAATCTGAACAAGCGAGGGATTGTGTAGTTGCGCATGGGGGCTGCCAGCAGCAGGAACCACTGGAGACCCAGGCTGCCGAGGACGAGGATGCGCAGCTGCCACTCGTCCCACCATTGCACAGCTCTCAAAATGTCAATCATGTTTCTCGGATCTACCCAAGTAGCAGCTTAAGAGCCTCTTTGGCAGGGCTCCTGTAGGGGCTTCAGCTCTGGCTCCTGCAGGAGCTGTGCCAAATGCCTGTTTTGAAAAGGGCTCCGCATGGAGAGCCGGTCAAGAGTCAAAGCCATTTTTTGCCTGCGCAGGAGAAGCCTCAAAAACGAGCTTCGCACGGCTCCTTGCTGTGGGTTCACGTCGTCTAGTGCGAAGGAGCCGTTTTGCCAAACGTTTTCCAGAACGGCTTCAGCTCCTCTAGAGGAGCTGCTCCTTCAGAGGAGCCAGAGCCGGAGCCATTTTCAGAGGAGCCAGAGCCCTGCCAAACAGGCCCTAATTGTTAGCTCTTGATGTGTCTATGTCTAGTTTTGAGAGTGTCACTACCACCACTCAAGTCTGTCTTTTCTTTTTTGGTGTTTGTGTATCACTGCCCCTGATGTTACACCTATACCGATCACTAGTGTTTATAATGCATGCGTGTTGGGTGTTTCCTTACAATGCAATAATGTGTGCCTTCCATTAAACAGTGGAACAAACATTTAAATATCCCTACTTTATTTCTATTATTAGTATCACACGCTTTGTCAAAAACAAAAGTAAAAAAGAAAAGAAAAGAAGAAAAGAGAAAAGCGGTCACACTCTCTATTAGCTACTACAACTTTGTTTCTATGTGTTGCTTCTTGCTGCCCAGCCCTTTGATGTCCGTGGCAATATTCCAAAGTGCTAACGCGTATTAGAGACGAAACATACCTGCTTTGTTGTTAGTTATTCCTGTCTCTGAACTTTCCCGCCTTTGATGTTCCCCTCCTTTCGTGATGGTCACAGTATTAATCGTCCAACCGCGCACCACAACTGCTGGTAGATCGATCTGCATGCAAGGCTTGTTTGGATGGAAACTAAACAGGGCAGGCGTTGCCTTGCCTTGCCTAGCCAGGTAAAATTTTGGGCCACTATCGTCCAAACAACCCGCAATGTCTTCAATTCAACAGTTGAAAGAAGAATATTTAGTCACAAGTGCTCCAATTCTAATTAGATATAGTGTAGCCCTTCCAAAACTTCAGAGACAAAAAACCAAAGAAGGCTAAGCGAAATCCCTGAGATATATGGTTTAATCCTTAACGTGACTCTTCTGAGTTTTCTTGTGTAAAACCGCATGCGTTCTCCTTAAGCGAAATAGCTGTGCCCGTGCTGAATTTTTCAAAAGAAATAGGATCTATACAAAGATTAAAGTGGAAAACTCTTTGCATTCGCTGCCCTTTGCGTGTCATGGTGATATTCTAAGTTCTCACATGTTACAGATGCCCTGCTTTAATTTACTTTTGCTTTTTGAATAAACTAACATTGTCAATGTGGGTGCTATCTGTTGTTGGATCGTCAGCACTGTGAGTACTTAGAATGTTAAGAACCAATTCCCTCAGTGCCATTAGAAATTTTATGATTTTTCTGTGTGCCATTAAAATTGCTGAATTTTACTCCCATATTTAAAGATATATAACCGTTTGCACGATCCAGCAAGTGCGGCCTGCCCAGTCCAAATTTTCATTTCGTGGCAGCAGCTGAAGGATCACATCACATGAATTAATATTGGATATGCCATTGCCACGTGTTTGCCAGAGTAATTCAATTCCCTGTTGAGCAAATCATTCCTTGTGAGCACGCGCGCGTATATCCTTTCTTGTAGCTGTCTAGCCATTCGATACACCTTTGACAAACTTAAAATTCTATCTTGCTCTGATGCTCTCCTTGTTAGTGTAATCTCTGTACTCAACAGCCAAAACTAATTTATTTGCCATCGACTCCACCAATTTTATATATATATATATATATATATATATATACACACACACACACACTACGTACATCAGTCCACCAGTTTAACATACAATAATTATCATCAACAAAATTTTCATCAACAATAAAACCAGTCAACTCTCCATAAATAACCCCAGCTGTTTGGTTCAAGGGCATGCTTAAGTCTGCAACTAATTAAAAACAAAACAAAAGAAAAAAGGAAAAGAAGAAGAGAGAAAAGCCGTCACACTCTCTTCTTGCTACTAGAACTTTGCTTCTATGTATATGTTGCTTCGATCTTGCTGCCCGGCCCTCTTCCGTGGCAATATTCCAAGTGCTAACGTATTAGAGAAGAAATATACCTGCTTTGTTGTCAGTTATTCCTGTCTCTGAACTTTCCCGCCTTCGATGTTCTTCCTTCCTTTCGTGATGGTCACAGTATTAATCGTTGTCCAACCGCGCGCCACAATTGCACTCTGATATACAGTAATTAATTATTTGACCAACAGATCGATCTTATATGCTTACAGTTTTCCCTTGTAATACAGTATTGCATGCAAGGCTTGTTTGGATGGAAACTAAACAGGGCAGACATTGCCTTTCCTGGCCAGGTAAAATTTTGGGCCACTATCCAAACAACCCTGCAATGTCTTCAATTCAACAGTCGAAAGAAGAATATTAGTCATGCAAAGACTGCAATTTAGTTAACAGTCGAACCGACATTAATTCAGTTCTTCCACTGTTGGGATAACATTCTGCTTTAATTTGGTGTGTACTTTAATCATGTGTGGGAATAATGTGACTTTAAAATCATGCATCACTACTACAAAAATAATTTATAGCAACGCCTTCCTTTCTTTGTACCCTCACTACTACAGAATGGACTTGTTGTCCCGGGCGATAACGGGACAACGATCCCGGTTACCGCGCCGGGACAACGATCCCGGGACTAAAGGTGCCACCTTTAGTCCCGGGTCATCGAGCCGGGACTAAAGAGGGACCTTTAGTCCCGGTTGGTGTTACCAACCGGGACTAAAGGCCCTCCAGCCGAGCAAACGTGGCCGCACCCTTTAGTCCCGGTTGGTAACCCCAACCGGGACTAAAGGTTACTTTTCTTTTTCTTTGTTTTTGTTTAATTTGTTTTCAGTTCAGTTACACGTATTTGTTTAATATATAATATGTTTTTATGTACGTATTCTACGCTGCTAATATAAATACACGCACGCATATAATTACATCTAATTCTCATCTCGAGCATTATTATATTCGAATAAAGTATGAACCTATATATATTATAGATATATATATGTATATATACAACACTTTCATAATCTTGTTCTCGAAAATAACGATATCAATAAACATTTAATTTACATCATTTATTCCTTAGGATCAAAGTAGAACTCGCCGTTGGGATTTAGCACTTTTTCTAGAAGAAATCCTGCTATTGACTCTTGAACTGCTTTCAGATGGTCTTTTTGCATGACCCTTCGTTTCAACCATTCAGTCTTGCATTTGAAATAAAAGGAAAAGTATTAATACATATATATATATATTCATTTAAAAATAAATAAATAATTGATATATACGTACTCTAAGGACATCTTTAGGAGTTCTTCTTATGTGCGCAGTGATAAATTCACAAACGTAGTATCCACACAAGTTATTACCTGGTTGCTGCCGCAAACACCACTGTACGAGAAGAAGATTATTCTCATCATCTCATACATAAATTGAAGTACGATATAGTAATTAAACACGTGGGGAAGTGTATATAGTACAACTTACTGGTATTTCAACTACATTAAGTGGTGCCTTGCAATCCTTGCGATGTTGCCGAATAAACTATTTCCAAACCCTGTGCCACCAATAATGTACGATCGTTAATAAATTATGGCAAAGTCTATTCAATAATAGTTGTGCGCGAGAGATCGAAATTACCCCTGGATAATGTCTATCATATCTTGGTATAGTGCCCGCTCTTTTCTCAACGAGTCAAAGATTACTAACCGACTTGAGTTTAACTCAATGACAATGAGTATCCAGTGAAAGCTACATTGGTTTATACACACACGTACATGCATATAAGTTGTATTGATATTACATAAAATATGTAGACTACATTATTATTAACACTTACTCAAAGTTGTACGGGAAAAGAATTGTTGTCTTGTCGTGCTGCTTCACGAAGAACATCATGATATTCTCCTGTGCTTCAGATACCCACCGCTCCTTGACAATAATACCGGTTTTGAATACGATATAAGGATCAATGAAGCTAACACTAGTGTCTTGTATTCTTTGGAGCTCTGACATCTGGAATCTGTATATAAATATAAGTTACATGTGAGGATAATTATATACACGTACGCATGGAAGTGAGTTTATTAAATAAAAGTAAGAATCACTTACAAACAAAAGGAGCTAATGATTGATTTGTCCAGAGCGTCCACGTGGTATAGTTGATGCAATTCTTCGAAACTAATATGTAAGATGTCATCGCCACGGAAGTAATGATGGTCTCTAAATCTGACAAAGATCCACTGCTCACCCCTGCCACACGCCTACATGTACCACTTGTTGAGCAAGTACATTTGCGTACCCAATTCATTCAGAGCCGTAGGGTTGTACAGACTTTTGCCATATTTATAAGTCTTCCAGGTATCAACTTCCAGGTTCTGGATTGGAGCTTTGCTCGTCAATTGATCCAAGGTTAAACTAGTATCTTCAAAAAAAGCATTAAGGGCTTGAACCGACACTTCTCTAGAGTTGTCTGGTCGATAGACTTCTATGTTGAAACCATATTCATTAGCAACAACAAGATTTTGCATTGGTTGCTTCTGTTGTCCGAGCTGTGGGACATCCTTCCCTGATGCTCTTTTCCTTTTCTTATCTGCATCATGTGACTTCACGAGGGAGCGGTCATAGTCTGATAGTGGCGAAGGCTTACGAAGTTCAATCATCTTTTTCTGGTGTCTGTAAAACAAAGTCCCCGGAGAAGCTACCTTACGAGAAGTCTGAAGAGGAATCAAAAGCATAGCACAAAAAGATTTGGATAACTGGCGGCAAAGTGTAGCAGAATCAATAGCAAAAGAAGAAGGAACTTATGAAAAAATTGCCAAAGCCGCACTACATAGCTCAACGAGAACTAAGGAAAAGAGTCAGTGAAGTGGAGAAAAAGCGGCGTGAGGCATGTAAGCCCCCGCCATTATCGGACTATGAACGCTCTCTTGATAAGTCATATAAGGCGTCGCTGAAAGCAAAGAGAGCAGGGAAAGATGTTGCACGGCTCGGGCAGCAATATAAGCAATCTATCGACCCGCTAGTTGTTGAGGATGATTGTACAAACGCACAAGGAGGTCCAATCGATAGGGAGGCACTCCAAGACTTCATGGACACAACAGGTCTCACAACTCAATAGCTCATTGGGGGAGGATCGATACCAACAGCCAAATTTAATATTTACCGGACCTATGTGTATGGTAGGAGTCTTGTCAACCCTAAGTCCTATTCATCACTGGGTACGCAAATGTTCTTGTTAAACAAGTGGTACTTAAATGCGTGTGCGAAGAAAGAGGCATGGCTTCTTGCAAGAGTTAGACCAGAGCATTACTTCAATGGCTATGACATTGTACATATTGAGTTCAATGAATTACACCAACTATTAAACCGGGACGCTCTCGACAAATCTCTCCTCAACTGCTGGTGTCTGTAAGTGATTGTTTCTACAATTGAAAGTAACTTGCATGTTAGTTCGTTGTCTATATATAGTTATCCTCACACTATATATATTCTTTTGTACTATATAAATGCAGGTATGAGAAGCTGAAAATAAAGAAAAAAAGTTAACGGATGTTGGTTTTATGGATCCGAATCGCACATTCAGAGACACGGTTACTCCATATGATAGATGGCGAACTCAAGTGGAGAAGAATCTGTTTAGGTTCTTAGATAAGCAACATGACAAGACACTGATACTCTTTCCTTACAACTTCAAGTGAGTGTTAATGTCCCATTTTATTTTGCTTACTCCATGTTGACTTTAGTTAATAAGTTATGCCTACGTATAAACATGTAGCTTTCACTGGATACTACTGGTCATCGATATGCCCAGGAGTCTTGTAAAGATCTTTGACTCAGCCATAAAACCCCGAGAAGATTACCAAGAAATGATAGATATTCTCCAGTGGTAATTTCGGTATCACACACCGTATACTCTCTTATGCCATTTTATTGATATAACTCTATTTATTTATTTTGTTGGGCAGTGCTTGGAAAAAGTTCGCCCAGAAACACCATTATGGTCATTGGAAAGTGCCTCTGGATATAGTTCAATACCCAGTAAGTACTAGCTAGGTCACCGCATCTTTATTTAGTTCAATTCATTATTACCATGTTTCATTGGTTGATGATGAATCTTTTTCTCGTAAAGTGGTGTCTGCAGCAGGGATCGGGAAACAACTTATGTGGATACTACGTCTGTGAGTTCCTCATGGAATACTCAAGGAGAACTCTAGAAGAGATCCTCGAAGTACGTAAAAATATACACAATTTATTACCATTGTGTTGATATATATAATCATATATATATTCATACTTTTCTGTTCATTCGAATTGAAGGTTGAATATATAGAGGAAGCAAAAGGTTCTGCGATGTGACCAGATCAAAACAATTCAAGAGGCATTGTCAGGATTTCTTATGGATTGGGTCAGAGATCCCAAAGGTGCGTATTACTATGACCCTAAAGAATTATTACCTAGTAGTCATACGACTGAAGATTCGGGTTGAATGACATCCCAATGACATGAGTACAAGGTTTTTGTGACTTTATTATGTACATATTCCATGCACGTACAACCTCTTAAAATATTTGTATATATAGTTTCATACATTTTAGTGTGTTATTTATGTATAATGCTCGAACGGAACCTTACACGTATGTATTTATGGACGTATATTAGCAGCGTAGAATTCGTATACGAAAAGCTAATCGAAATAAAAAAGAATTGAATTAAAAAGAAACCATAAAATGAAAATGAAAGAAATGAAAAAAATGAACCTTTAGTCCCGGTTGGAAACACCAACCGGGACTAAACGTGCCAGCCCCAGGGCAAGATCTGGGGGACCATTTAGTCCCGGTTGGTAATATCAACCAGGGCTAAAGGTCCACTTTCAGTCCCGGTTCCCATAACGGGACTAAAAGGGGGGCCTTTAGTTCTGGATTCGCAATCCCGGTTGGGAAACCGGAACTAAAGGGGTTTTCCCAACCGGGACTGATGCTCACTCCTGCACTAGTGGGTGGTAAGAGATGGATCCAATGGTCCTTAACATTGTCGAGCCAACCCAAAACCCTACAATGATACCATTATGACGCTGCTGAATCAAGCCACAACATGGTATTAGCATGTCAATGCCAGCTAGTGGCCTAAACCGGTAGCAATATCCCAACTAGAACTGTAGGTTGGTGGCCTAAACTGGAAGCAATATCCCAACTAGAACACAGTCGGTTGGTGGATGTAATTAACCGGGACATTGTCGGGTTATGCCTCCACTCGTAACAGTGATAGGTGTCTTAAGTGTTGGGTCTGTCGAATCCACAATCATTAATCGGATCCTAGCCTAACGAGCCATTAGTGAAGATGGATCACTGTCGGCTCCAACATACCCAACAGTCATGTGCCGTTAGGCCGGGATTGCCTGCTCTGTAGCAGTGAACCAATCATTTAGCATTTAGCATTCGCAGAGAAACACTTCCTACGGACGTAGTGAGGATATAAAAAACAATATTGTTGTGTATATAATGTCACTGCTAAACTAGAGGTACAGGCTCAACAGACTATCATTATTGGTATTATTATTAGACTACGAATGAACACACACGACCGACTGCAATAGAAGCAAGCAGCATGCACACTAGCTAGACCAGAGCAACATAGCAATGGATATGGAAATAAACAACAAATAAATCAATATGGCTGACGGTGAAACTTTCTGGCTATCGGATACCACCGAGGCATCGTACCTTCCTTGCCCTGGTATTCTTGTTCCCGCTTTTGGTCGTCCAGATCGTCGTCCCCTTGTTCTTTTTCTGGCATTTGAAGCTTGTCTGCCAAGGTCTTGGCCCCCTGGAGCGAGATGAGGAGCCAGAGTTTGGAGAGGAACTCCCCGCCTTCTCCCAAGCTCTTGGCGTGCAGGTAGGCCCTGCACATGCTGGCGGAGTAGCAGAGCATGCCCACCCACACACGGTGCATCAAATGCCAACGGTCATCGGCGTCCTCCATGCGCAGAAGCTCCTCCGCGAGCTTGTAAGCATCGTCGATGACGGTGTATGCCTCTTTTTCTTTGAGGTTGGCTGCTTCGTTCTTGATCTTGTCTAGGAGGATTTCGTCGGAGAGTGGTTGCTTTTGCTGCTTCTCCTTTTCCGTCATGTCTTTGGTGGCCTGGGTGATGATGCGCTCCATCTGTTTGGTGGTTTCGGTGAACAGAAGCTGCCTGCTGCCGGTCATCAGCATGTCGGGTCTAAACTTGAGGAGGTAGGCCATGTAGTTGGATATTGCCTCCGTGCACGCCTCACGAAGAACCTCCGCATGCAGAGGCCTGCACCTAAAGTGCCTCGGAGGTTTGCTGCGGAAGCAGAGGTCGGTGGCGATGTGCCAGATGAGGACGCTCTCGTCAAATGGCGTCTTACGAAGGCTTCGCCATATCACCACGTTGGGCACCTTCTTCGGCTGATCCATGTTCTCGGAGTAATAGTCCGTCTTGAGCAGCCTCTCCGTTTGGTCCATAGTCCAGTAGTCCCTCTTGGTGAAGCTTCTGTAACTGGCGAGGTCGACGTTCTTGACTTCGACGAAAACCTTCACGAGCTGTAGGGCGATAGCATCCGAGACCGAAGGGCCCAACGACGCACTCCCTTTTTCCTCACGAGAATAACCTTCCTTGTAACAAATGCGCCTGGCACACCTGAGTAGCCACCCAATAGTCGTCGTCGTCCTTGTGGTCTGGAGCACTGAGCCTATGAGGTTATACCCGGCAAGCTTCTCGCACAACACTGGAACATTCCCTCTGAACATGAGCGAGTCGCACAGCTTACTGATCAACACCCCAAGGACATCCAGGAGAGCAGTGAAGCACAGGAGAATGTACGTGGTCTTGATATCAACAGTGCCGCCGCTGTTGTACTTGTACCCCTGGCCCTGCTGCGGCTGCAGCTTCTGCTGGCTCGTCGCGAAGAGCATGATGGCGGCAATGTGCAGGGATGGAACCAGCAGCACATGGCAAGCCAAGTAGGCGGGCGTGAACATCACGTTCGCTCTGGTGTAGATGAGCCCGAACGCCTGACGAAGCATGGGCTTGAGCGTCTCGTCTTTCTCTATCTTGAGAGGCTCCAGGATATTCTTCTCGTGACCACCACCACCACCCCTGCCCTGTGCTTGCAGGGTGGCCTCGGCAGCGAACAGCGACAGGTCCGACAGGATCATCTCGACCTGGTCGCTCTGCGACAGGATCGGCGCGTCGCCTTCCGGCAGCTTTTTCCAGCACTTGTACCTGTCGCTGAGCTCGGTGAAGCACCACTTCCACCATGCGCTAGGCTTGACCCTCGCTCCTTTCATCACCGACGACATGGCCGTGAATGGATCAATCCTAGCTCCCCTGAGAGCCAAGGGCTTCTCCAACACACTGAGGATGCCAAGGATGAACAGCAGGACCGCCGAGGCCAGCATCCTTCTATCGCCGGAGCCGGAGCCAGGGCCAGGCCACGACTTGTAGAAGCCGAAGAGGGCGATGGTGACCTGGGACAGCAGGGTCACGGTCTGCCGGATCCACAGCATGTTGTCATCGATGTTGCTGGCGGACACCTCCTCCACCCCGCCGAGGTGGATGAGGAGGACAGGGGCCCATAGCACCTCCAGCATGCTCGGCGGCTTGCGCACGTCCGCCTCGCCATTGTAGCAGCCGGCCACCGCCCCGTTGGCGTGCCGGTTGAAGACGGTGGCGAGCGCGTAGATCGCCACGGCGTCGCTGCAGCCGCTGCCCAGCTGGATGCACCGTCGCAGCCACAGCGGGATGCTGTACTTGCGCATGGGGGCAGCCAGCACCAGGAACCACTGCAGGCCCAGGCTGCCGAGGACGAGGATGCGCAGCTGCCACTCGTCCCACCATTGCGCAGCGCTCGAGAGATGCATGCTAGCTGCTTGCTCGATGATAGATGATCCCTCCCTCTCCGTGGACGTGTGTCTGCTCAATATCACTCAATGTATTGTATTAGGTATGTAGTTTTTTTTTGGAGTCGAGTCCTTAGCGAGCAGTTGTTGGAATGGCCAGTTGGCCACCATTGTCGATGGGTTTTCCGGTTTGCCTTCCTGCCCTCATCTCTCTCATCTCTCTCCCCCTTTTTATCACATGTTGCTGTTGGAATGACTGCTTCTTCGACACATTTCACCAGAACTTTACCACGCGTACTGTGCTTTAATCATATCATGTATGTATGGGAATATGGCTTTAAACCATGCATTTTGTTTCGCGCACGCTATATATACTCTCTGTCGATGCGAAGGCTGTAATTTACTGCTCCCTCCATTCTAAATTATAAATTATTGTAATTTTTTTTAGAGAGTCAAAGCATCTCAAGTTTGACCAAAATTATAAAGAAAATTTCAAAGCTTTATGACATCGAATAGGTATGCTATAAAAATATGATTAATGAAGAATCCAATAATACTTATTTAGTACCATAAATATTATTATTTTATTATATAAATTTAGTCAAATTTAGATGTTTTGACTCTCTAGAAAAGTTGGAATGATTTATAGTTTAGAATGGAGGGAGTACTACTTAACAGGCGAACCAATGCAAGCATTCGGTTCCACCATTGGGATTATATTCTGCGTGCTTTGGCGTGTACCACACAACTTTATTTATTTGTGCTGTACTCTCAAGACTGCACTTTGCGTGTGCCTGTGATAATATTCTAGGTCCTACGTGTTAGCCCAATGGTACATGCTACTTGTCACTGCACCGTAGTCCCAACACAACGCGCGTGCGACTAGGCCTAACGACTCTTATGGTCGGTGTAAATGGCACAACAAAGAAGATGGAGAGGGAGGACTTGGCGAGGGCGTGTTTAGATGCCGCCCTCATCTTGGCTTGCCTGCCAGGCAATTGATCGCAGCCTTAGGCGATCGAAATCCAACGCCTAGGGACGCTGCCTGGGAGGCAGCTTCCAAACACGCCGAAGAGCGTGGCAAGGAAGATGGGAAGGGTTGGACGTGGGAGAGATTTGGTGCTGGTTTTTCAAGCCTGATCCTAGGGTGAGGCAAAGTGGTGGTCGCTCCAGGCCCCAAAAGAAAGGGATCTCTTCCCACGTATGTATAGTATGTAGTACTATCACTTGGTATATGGCTTAATAAAAGTCTAAAAACCCAAGAAGACAACCATCCAGCACTGAGATGTGCATCACCAATTGACGTCGTCTGAGCCGTGCCATGTAAAACAAGTCACGGTGCCTCGTTCATAACAGCCGGTGCACCAGATGCAATATATATCACTGTTTGCTCTTTAGCACCTGACAGCGATGGCGTATTTAGGGTAGTGATACAAAAGATAAAGCGGTTACAACAGATATTGCACTACACGCAGCACAACTTTGGATTGAGAAAATGAAGGCCACTAGCTTAAGACCTCTTTAGATCTTTTAGTCCATCCCTACCCTGTTTGGATGGATGGACTAATGGCCATCAAAGTTGCTGTATAAAGACCAAAACGCCCCTAATTAATGCACACAATCTCCTCTTATTTCTCTCCAACTTTTCTCTCTCCTCTCTATTTCTCGCATCTGGATTTCACCGGCCACGATTGAAGACGTACACGACCGACGACCTCAAACAGCTTACATCCAGCCCGCGGATGAAGCAAGCAGCAAACGCATATACTCCATCGGCAATATATAATAAATAAAATTAAAAACGAAGAAGAAGCAAACAAAAAGATCGAAACAGAAAGTCAGAAATAGATAGGACACGAGACCAGAGCATTGTATGTAGCAACCAACAATATTAGTCGACATGCCATGGTTCGTCTTCTGGAGCCACGGGCCTGTCTTGTACTGGCTCTTCGCCCAGGACGTCGTCCCCAGGTTCTTTGTCCGGCATCTGAAGCTTGCCTGCCAAGGTCTTGGCCCCTAGGAGCGAGATGAGGAGCCAGACGTAGGAGAGGAACTCCCCGCCTTCTCCCAAGCTCTTGGCGTGCAGCTAGCCCCTGCACATGCTGGCGGAGTAGCACAGCATGCCCACCCACACTAGGTGCATCAAATGCCAACGGTCATTTTCGTCCTCGATGTCGAGCAGCTCCTTTGCGGGGTTGCAAGCGTCGTCGATGACGCTATGTGCCTCTTTTTCTTTGAGGCTGGCTGCTTTTTCCTTGATCTTGTCTAGGAGGATTTCATCGGAGAGTGGTTGCTTTTGCTTCTTCTCCTTTTCTGTCATTTCTTTGCTGGCCTGGGTGATGATGCGATCCATATGCTTGGTGGCTTTAGTGAACAGATCCCGCCTGTTGCCGGTCATCAGCATGTCGGGTCTAAACATGAGGAGGTAGGCCATGTAGTTGGATATTGCCTCTGGGCACACCTCACGAAGCACCTCGCCATGCGGAGGCCTGCACCTAAAGTGCCTCGGAGGCTTGCTGCGGAAGCAGAGGTCGGTGGCGATGTGCCAGATGAGTACGCTTGCATCGAATGGCGTCTTACGAAGGCTTCGCCATATCACCACGTTGGGCATCTTCGTCTTCCTCAGCGGATCTTCAGTCGCCGAAGAAATATCAGTGCTGCCGCCCGTCGTCTTCATCAGGCGCTCCTGATCTACTTCGTCGCCGAAGAAACAACAATGTTGGCCACCTTCTTCGGCTGATCTTGATCATCAGTCGAAACGGCGGCAGTCTTGTCCATCTTCGGGCGTTGCTGATCTTGATCATCAGTCGAAACGGCGGCGGTGTTGTCTATCGTCAGGCCTTGCTGATCTTGATCATCCACTACCGAAAACAGTATAATTGCCGAGTGCATTCCATCGGACACTCGGCAAATATCTTATTTACCGAGTGTTTTGAATGAAACACTCAGCAAACAAATAGCACTCGACAAAACCCAACTTTGCCCAGACACAGACACTCGGCAAAGTACAGGCACATGCGCTGGGCGTGCGATGGCCGTGTGACGGCCGTTGGGTGTGCGGCCCTGCCGTTAGAACTTTGCCGAGTGTCCGTTAGACACATTCGGCAAAGACAAGGTTTGCCGAGTGTTCTGCGCAGGCACTCGGTAAAGTAATAATATTGCCGAGTGTTTTTTATTGGCACTCGGTAAAATAATAATTTTTTTCTCTCCTGCCCTCCAAACTTTTTCTACTCTTCACATACAACATGTGGTACTACATGTTAAAATTTGGTATATTTCTCGATGTGTTTGCTATATTTAATTAATTTATTGCATTTAGAGGAATTTTTTGGTTTAAGTTAATTTTGATCTACAAGTGATTCAAATAATGGAATAAATTGAGTGGAGAAATCATATTCATGTTATTGAGTCCATTTTGGGGCCTTACCCGGGAAATGAAAAGAAATTTCGAACATTTTGTTCATGAAACACGACCACGAACATGTGGCCGAATGGTTTTTAAATTCTAAAAAAAGCAAATGAAGTCTGAAAATCACGAGATTTGTCAAGATCTCCTGATATCATACGTGGAGACTGTGGAAAAAAATTGAGAAGGTTTTGCACAATTTGTTACGTACCATGCTTACAAACCGAAGCATCTCCAAAGAAGAATCAAGGAGTTGAGAAGGATCTGGTAAGATTTGGAGTCAAAGTGACGGTCGTATTGGGGTTTGACTTCAAAACTTTTTGTATAGGCAATAGACAACATAGATTGGTCCATGTCAAATTTTGGGAATTATTCGGATCCATTTGATAATTTTAATTTATTAACTGTAATTATAGAATTTTAATTAATATAAATTGAATTTGAGCTATAACTACAAGAAATAATGGAATAATATTCGTAGAAAAATCAAATATGCATTGTTAAGTGAATTTGACAAGATACTTTCAAAGTCCATCATAACAAATTTAGTAGAACACACTATGAAGGAGGACGGTGCAACTTGAAATATTTTTTTTTGCCGAGTGTTCTCTACCTAACACTCAGCAAAAAGAATAGTTGCCGAGTGTCGTACAGGGGACACTCGGCAACTTTGTTGATCCAGCCCCACTGCGCAGTATCAGACGGTTTGAAAAAAAAACAATGTCGAGTGCCCCCGATGTGGACACTCGGCATATCTTTAGTTTGCCGAGTGTCCAGATCGGGGGAACTCGGCATACCTTTCATATGACCCCCGGCCGCACCCCCTGACGCACACGACACTCATGCACACACGTGCCCGCCCACACTCACGCACTCACACACGCCGCCGCCGCCGCCCTGTGCTCCGGCCATCGCCCTGAACGCCCACCGGCCCGGATCCTCGCCGGCCTCCCTAGGACCCCACCGCCGCCCTGCCCGCCATTGCCCTGTGCCCCGGCAGCCGCCGCCCTCCCCCCAGCGGCCGGTGCCTCGTACGGAGCCCGCCGCCGCCCAGGGACCCCGCTGCCCCCCTCCCCCTAGCTGCCGGTGCCCCGGCGGCCCCCTGTCCCTGGCACTGCCCCCTGCCGCCGCCAGGGAGCCTATCGCCGCCCCGTGTGGAGCCCGCTTCCGCCCAGGGACCCTGCCGCCGCCCCGGGAGCCTGCCGCCACCGCCCCAGGTAGTCTATGTATCATTTTTTAGTTAAGTAATAACTATGCTTATATGATTATTTCTTGTAACTAGTCAATAATTATGAAATATTTGATGTTGAGACATGATGAAACTGAGACTCTTATTTCCAGAAAAAGCTATTTTTTAAATAGAAAAGAGTTGAAATTTATTCATAATTTTCACTAGTTACCAGCTACTTCTAGATACTTATTAAGCGTAATTATTTTATAATTTGTTGGCATATGATTGATTGCTAGAGAGTCATAGTAGTTATCCCAAAACCTATGTGGTTACCCAACGGTAATAATCTAGAGGTGAAGGGTTGACATACTGCCACTAGTAACCATTAGCTGTCACGCTACGTGTACCAAATTTAAGCTTGTGTGATTTGAAATACACACACAAGCAGTAATCATTCACTCTCCAGCTTGAATCGAGTTGTACCAAATCATTCACCTCTGTTTTTTATTTGGCAAGTTTGCAAATCTGAGTTGGAAATGTACAGCACTGAGTGTTGTGTTACCGTTGAATCCTTGATATGTGTTTAGTTGCTATTGGTCCTGAATTGAGTAAGGATTCAACTGTAACACAACCAGATTGGATACAATTCATATATATTAATAGCTAGCTAGGCGCGAACCATATCATGTTGAGATCAAAAGGCTGATTTGATGGATCTGTAAAAGCTCAAATGGAAATAATGTTTGCATCATCCCATGCTGCCTAGGAGATAAGGCGCAAGAACCATGCTAGCTAGCTCTTGCAATCTCCATATGTCGAAATTGTTAAAACTAGACATACACATACAAGCAACATCACTTCAGCAAACAGTGATGTTGTACTATTAACTTGAGCATATTTCCATGCCAATGATTGCCATTCTTTTAATGATCTCGCTATAAACTTACTGACCCGATGCATTTAGCTCTCTATTATCTTCAACTTGTAGGTTTTTGCCGCCGCTCCCTGCCCTGCCCTGCCACCTGGTTCTGCCTTGCCCTCCCGCCACCCCACAACTTGCCGTCGTTTTGCAAGGTATAAGATGTGTATGTGGTTGTCGGCCATCGTGCCATTTGTTTCCGAGTGTATGTGGTTGTCGGCCATCGTGCCATTTTATTTGTTGTAGGTTTTGGAAACCTCCCCGTGCAGGGGAGGTGCTGTCGAAATTTAGATTTGACACTATTATGTTTTATTGTAGGAGAGGCTATTGCAACGTCCTCAACTCGTCACTTTGCAGGACAGTAAGGTGAGGCATCAAAGACCCTTCTTTCTGTATCATGTTCGTATATTACATAACCATGCTAGGTGTCTCCCGTTCGAAAGAGATACGGTTGGAAATATGCAGATCTTTGCATATCTATAACCGTATCTATTTCGAATTGTCCACGTTTTTTGGACAGCCCGAGGATGTGTAGATACAGTTAGTTTCCATGCTCTACTCCGATCCGTGATAGAGTTTCGGCAGCATCTCCCTACTATTCTCCGGATACACAATCTCCCTTCCAGGACATGTATTTGGAGAACAGCGGGAGGTGCTGCCAAAATTCTGTCACGGATAGGAGTAGAGTATGGAAACTAACCCCATCTACACATCCTCGGGTGGGATTAGGACCTATCTTCACCTATTAGACAGTATAGGAACGTGTAGATGCAACGTGATTTTTTATATTACTTGCTGATATGCTAGAGGATGGATGACCGTGAGTGGATGTACACAGGCCGCTCTAGTCAGATTTCGTTGACCGATGAATGGATTGACAAGACCGATGCTTTCTTGAAATGGGCATTTGCAAGGGTTAAAGGAGCTAGTGTCACTTGGTGCCCTGCAGCAAATGTGCAAACATGCGTCGGCAAACCAAGGTGGTCTTGGGTAAACATCTTTGCAAGAATGGATTTACGACAGACTATACCAGGTGAAACTACCATGGTGAAGCCGATCGTGGGAGAGACAAGGTTGTGAGACAACGCATCAAGGAATATGATGATGATGCTGGAGTAGGAGACATGTTAAATGACTATCATGAAGCATACTTCGATGAAGGACGCAGGGAGGAGGAGCCAGAGGCTACCGCAAAGGCGTATTACGACATGTCTGCGGCACAGCAACCCCTACACGGGCATACCAAGGTTTCTCAACTGGATGCCATTGCACGCCTAATGGCTGTGAAGTCCCAGTGATTACATTTAGGCAATAACAGTGATGACGACATTCCTCCTTCGGAGCACGGGCATGATTATATCGACACGCGTGATAGTGATGATGAGACTTAATCTCGATCATGATGATTATTTCTAATACATATATGAGCCATACTAATTTATTTATTATTTGTCATACATGTTATTTTTGAAGTATGTTTAGTTTATTTTGCATATCTTTCTAAGTATGTTTTGTTTATCTATGCTAATTGGTTTACTCTTTTTAATTGCAGGTGATTGAACAATGGTGGGCTGTACGAGGAAGATCGCGGCGCTTTACAAAAAATTCAAAGCTACAGGTTCAGGGTCAGCTTCAGGGAAAGGTCGAGGGAGGGGTCGAGGCAGGGGTCGAGGGAAGGGCAAAGGGAAGGGTAAAGGGAATGTTAAAGGGGCGAGGCCCCCATCGCCTGTAGCTTCCTCGTCGTCGTCTGAGGAGGACGAGGTACCTTCCGCACATGCCTCTGGTGACGAGGATGTACAGGAGGAGCAGGAGCAGGTGGAGGAGGAGGCAGTTGGTTCCCAGGTCTAGTTGCGAGGTCCCTCGACCCTCCTGAGGCGACCGATACCTCTTGAGAGACGCCCGATGATTCAACCCTATGGGAAAAAGTAAGTAACTTTAGATGTTCTCACTAATTTTTCGTTTGATATGTTGAAAATTACAATGAAAACTAATAATTTATCTTAATCACTTGGACAGGGGTTGGATTAAGGTCAGTGGGGGTGATCACAACCGCAAGGTCAACGGCATCCTTGGCCTTTTGTGCAGGCTACACTTCCCTGGCTTAGTGCAGTTCGGCGAAGAGAAGGAGTCGGCCAACACGTGGGACCACTACGTCGCCGCCCGTGACGCCGCTGATCGTGACGGCAGGGTATTCCCCAACAAGGCGGAGCGGGTGAAGGGCTAGTTTTGGGTAAGTATTCCTCGCACTACATTGCTCAATACATCACATTCACTGGACATTCTTGAAGTAATGACTGTATACATCGTGTCTATATGCAGGACTTCTACAGATGTCAGGAGGGGTATGAGGCCAAGGTGGCCTCCATCTCTGAAGATGGCGCCAAGAAGCTCGTGAAGGACATGCACTACGAGGCGCGCGTCCAGGCCATCATCGACTACTATGCTCAATACAGAGGGGTGAAGGCTAAAAAAGAAGAGGCAAGAACAATGAACCTGACCCGGGAACAATTCTTGAAGGTAAATATAGAATATTAATACTTACTTTTTATGAGATTAATTATGCTTAATTTTATTTTTTCACATGTCATACACTTGATGACGTAGGTGCCTCCGTACTGGTGCACCCAGCATACCCTGTGCTGGGAATACATGGTGGACAAGTGGTTGGAGCCCACGGGGGGGGGGGGGGGGCGGTGGAGACGCACAACGCTTGCCAAGGATCGGCATTTGCTGATGCCACGTGCATCACACCATCAAGGCAGCCTAAGCCTCGACGAATACAGGAAAAAATAGGTACACGAATTTATTTCTTTATTCTAACGCTCAATTCTGCATAATTTCTAATCATTTTGCATTTTTACCGCAGTCGTCGTCACATGATGGCCAACCTTGCTCCTAGTTCAAGGCATGGGTTCTGTCCAAAAAGGGCAAGGCGACGGCAAACATCGACTTCAACCCGGAGGACCCTCCCGAGGCGTACAGCGATCCCAGCATCCACAGCCGCGTCACTGAGTACACAGTGATGGCAAGGGAGGTTCATGGGTCAGAGTTCGATCCGAGCACCTAGTATCTTGATGGAGAAATTGTGATGAGGGTGGGAGGAGGCAAGAAGGAAGGCCGGTACTGGATTGACGACAGTACAATCGACATGGCCTCTACTCCCACTCTCTCCCAGATCCGAGCAAGGAGCACGAGCTCGAGCTCGGCGATACACCCACGGCCAACCACTACACAATTCCAGATGGAGGCTCTCTAGGTTATTTTTGTGTTTATTCATCGTTTGTTGATTGTTACGTACTTTAGCTTTGCATTGTAACATTGGATAAAATATTATAGGCCCGGGTGGAAGCAGAAACGAAGCAACGGGAGATGGAGGCGAGGATGGAGGAGATGATTCAGCAGAGGGTGGCGGCTGAGCGGCAGAACATGGAGGAAGAACAATGACTGACGATGGAGCATATGATTCAGCAGAGGATAGAGGCCGAGCGGCAGAAGATAGAGGAAGAAAATTGGTTGAGGATGGACCAAATGTTCCAATACATGCAGAATTTTGCATCGAGTATGGATCAACCTTTGCCACCGCCACCGATGCTATTCCCTCCACCTCAGCCACCCACAACTACTCTTGTGAGTCACTTGACACCTTATATTGCAGATTGAATACTTTGACTTAGAGAACTTTAGATGTTAGCTCAAAATGACTTAGAGAACTTTAGATGTTAGCACAAATTGACTTAGAGAACTTTAGATTGAATACTTTGCATGTTTTTGTGACTAGGTAGAGATGTAGAGTCGTGGGTAGTCTTGATGCTTTGCTTAGAAAGGTTTTGGTCCACGAGTCGGCTGGATGATATTGGGCATGTGCATTTGCAATATTGCAACTAAACTCTTAGGATTAGTTTGGGCTCCATAGTTCTCTGTTTTGTGCAGAATTAAGTGCAATCTCCATGTGTCAAGGAACCTTAGATATTAAGTGCATCACATATAAATATCAATCTTGTCTCACACATGCAATCTCTTCTCTTTTGTGCAGAATCAATCGGCGGCACCAAATAATCAGCCTCAAGACCCGGATTTGTCGCAGTGGTTTCAAGGGCCTCCGCAGTGATTGCATTTGCGTTTGTGGCTTATTGTGACTTAGTTGTGACTTATGATGATGGTTTATTATGCCTGTAATGATGGTTTATTGTGAATTGTGATAATGGTTTATTGTGAATTGTGATGATGGTTTATTATGCCTGTGACATAATTATGCATGTGATGATGGTTTATTGTGAATTGTGATGGTTTATTGTGAATTGAGAGGGGTCCGTTATACGTGACATATTAGTAAAAAAGGGGGTATTGGTCGCTTTGCTGAGTGTAACACTCGGCAAAGAGAGACATTGTCGAGTGTCAAGCCAAAACACTCGGTGAAGAGGCCAATTTCTGTTATTTTGGGAACCTTCTTTGCCGAGTGTTTTGGCTTTGCCGAATGTATTCTAATGGACACTCGGCAAAGTGACCATAAAATCTGGCCATTGCCCGCTTGTTTGCCGAGTGTTTTGGGTGTGACACTCGACAAAGTGTCTAAAAATTTGCCGAGTGTTTTGGCCTTGACACTCGGCAAAGTTTAGAACTACGCCGATTGTTTTGGGCTTGACACTCGGCAAAGTTTAGAAACTTTGTCGAGTGTTTTTCCGTCGTTTACTTGGCAAAAGAGACGTCACCGTGCCATCCCGTTAACTTTTTTTGCTGAGAGTTTATTTTTGCCGAGTGTTTATTGACACTCGGCAAAAGGCTTTGCCGAGTGCCCGCTGATTGACACTTGGCAAAGAGCTCTTTGCCGTTAAAATATACGCCGTGTGCTCTTTGCCGAGTGTTACATTCGGCAAAGCCTTTGACGAGTAAAGCTACTGTATCTCATAGTGATCAGTTGAAACGGCGGTGGTGCTGTCCGTCTTCTTGGAGTAATATTTGGTCTTGAGCAGCCTCTCCATTTGGTCTACAGTCCAGTAGTCCGTCTTGGTGAAGCTTGTGTAACTGGAGAGGTCAGCGTTTTTACCTTTTTTGAAAACCTTCACCAATTGATAGGTGATAGCATCCAAGACGGTGCGGTACAAGCTTCCGGTCGCTCGAGTCCGAACACCATGGTCACGGTATGCTGCGTCCACAGCTCGTTGTCTTCGATGGTGTAGGCGGTGATCTCCTCCCGTCCACCTAGGTAGACGAGGAGGAGAGGCGCCCACAGGACCTCCAGGGAGCTTCCTTTGTTCCCGGAGTCACAGCAGCTGCAGCTGCTGCTGATGCTGCTCGCCTTGGAATGGCGAGGGTGGCGAGCGTAGATCGCTAGAGCATCTGCGCTCACGTACGCCGCCCAGATGGAGAATCTGAACAAGCGAGGGATTGTGTAGTTGCGCATGGGGGCTGCCAGCAGCAGGAACCACTGGAGACCCAGGCTGCCGAGGACGAGGATGCGCAGCTGCCACTCGTCCCACCATTGCACAGCTCTCAAAATGTCAATCATGTTTCTCGGATCTACCCAAGTAGCAGCTTAAGAGCCTCTTTGGCAGGGCTCCTGTAGGGGCTTCAGCTCTGGCTCCTGCAGGAGCTGTGCCAAATGCCTGTTTTGAAAAGGGCTCCGCATGGAGAGCCGGTCAAGAGTCAAAGCCATTTTTTGCCTGCGCAGGAGAAGCCTCAAAAACGAGCTTCGCACGGCTCCTTGCTGTGGGTTCACGTCGTCTAGTGCGAAGGAGCCGTTTTGCCAAACGTTTTCCAGAACGGCTTCAGCTCCTCTAGAGGAGCTGCTCCTTCAGAGGAGCCAGAGCCGGAGCCATTTTCAGAGGAGCCAGAGCCCTGCCAAACAGGCCCTAATTGTTAGCTCTTGATGTGTCTATGTCTAGTTTTGAGAGTGTCACTACCACCACTCAAGTCTGTCTTTTCTTTTTTGGTGTTTGTGTATCACTGCCCCTGATGTTACACCTATACCGATCACTAGTGTTTATAATGCATGCGTGTTGGGTGTTTCCTTACAATGCAATAATGTGTGCCTTCCATTAAACAGTGGAACAAACATTTAAATATCCCTACTTTATTTCTATTATTAGTATCACACGCTTTGTCAAAAACAAAAGTAAAAAAGAAAAGAAAAGAAGAAAAGAGAAAAGCGGTCACACTCTCTATTAGCTACTACAACTTTGTTTCTATGTGTTGCTTCTTGCTGCCCAGCCCTTTGATGTCCGTGGCAATATTCCAAAGTGCTAACGCGTATTAGAGACGAAACATACCTGCTTTGTTGTTAGTTATTCCTGTCTCTGAACTTTCCCGCCTTTGATGTTCCCCTCCTTTCGTGATGGTCACAGTATTAATCGTCCAACCGCGCACCACAACTGCTGGTAGATCGATCTGCATGCAAGGCTTGTTTGGATGGAAACTAAACAGGGCAGGCGTTGCCTTGCCTTGCCTAGCCAGGTAAAATTTTGGGCCACTATCGTCCAAACAACCCGCAATGTCTTCAATTCAACAGTTGAAAGAAGAATATTTAGTCACAAGTGCTCCAATTCTAATTAGATATAGTGTAGCCCTTCCAAAACTTCAGAGACAAAAAACCAAAGAAGGCTAAGCGAAATCCCTGAGATATATGGTTTAATCCTTAACGTGACTCTTCTGAGTTTTCTTGTGTAAAACCGCATGCGTTCTCCTTAAGCGAAATAGCTGTGCCCGTGCTGAATTTTTCAAAAGAAATAGGATCTATACAAAGATTAAAGTGGAAAACTCTTTGCATTCGCTGCCCTTTGCGTGTCATGGTGATATTCTAAGTTCTCACATGTTACAGATGCCCTGCTTTAATTTACTTTTGCTTTTTGAATAAACTAACATTGTCAATGTGGGTGCTATCTGTTGTTGGATCGTCAGCACTGTGAGTACTTAGAATGTTAAGAACCAATTCCCTCAGTGCCATTAGAAATTTTATGATTTTTCTGTGTGCCATTAAAATTGCTGAATTTTACTCCCATATTTAAAGATATATAACCGTTTGCACGATCCAGCAAGTGCGGCCTGCCCAGTCCAAATTTTCATTTCGTGGCAGCAGCTGAAGGATCACATCACATGAATTAATATTGGATATGCCATTGCCACGTGTTTGCCGGAGTAACTCAATTCCCTGTTGAGCAAATCATTCCTTGTGAGCACGCGCGCGTATATCCTTTCTTGTAGCTGTCTAGCCATTCGATACACCTTTGACAAACTTAAAATTCTATCTTGCTCTGATGCTCTCCTTGTTAGTGTAATCTCTGTACTCAACAGCCAAAACTAATTTATTTGCCATCGACTCCACCAATTTTATATATATATATATATATATATATATATATATATATATATATATATATATATATACATACACACACTACGTACATCAGTCCACCAGTTTAACATACAATAATTATCATCAACAAAATTTTCATCAACAATAAAACCAGTCAACTCTCCATAAATAACCCCAGCTGTTTGGTTCAAGGGCATGCTTAAGTCTGCAACTAATTAAAAACAAAACAAAAGAAAAAAGGAAAAGAAGAAGAGAGAAAAGCCGTCACACTCTCTTCTTGCTACTAGAACTTTGCTTCTATGTATATGTTGCTTCGATCTTGCTGCCCGGCCCTCTTCCGTGGCAATATTCCAAGTGCTAACGTATTAGAGAAGAAATATACCTGCTTTGTTGTCAGTTATTCCTGTCTCTGAACTTTCCCGCCTTCGATGTTCTTCCTTCCTTTCGTGATGGTCACAGTATTAATCGTTGTCCAACCGCGCGCCACAATTGCACTCTGATATACAGTAATTAATTATTTGACCAACAGATCGATCTTATATGCTTACAGTTTTCCCTTGTAATACAGTATTGCATGCAAGGCTTGTTTGGATGGAAACTAAACAGGGCAGACATTGCCTTTCCTGGCCAGGTAAAATTTTGGGCCACTATCCAAACAACCCTGCAATGTCTTCAATTCAACAGTCGAAAGAAGAATATTAGTCATGCAAAGACTGCAATTTAGTTAACAGTCGAACCGACATTAATTCAGTTCTTCCACTGTTGGGATAACATTCTGCTTTAATTTGGTGTGTACTTTAATCATGTGTGGGAATAATGTGACTTTAAAATCATGCATCACTACTACAAAAATAATTTATAGCAACGCCTTCCTTTCTTTGTACCCTCACTACTACAGAATGGACTTGTTGTCCCGGGCGATAACGGGACAACGATCCCGGTTACCGCGCCGGGACAACGATCCCGGGACTAAAGGTGCCACCTTTAGTCCCGGGTCATCGAGCCGGGACTAAAGAGGGACCTTTAGTCCCGGTTGGTGTTACCAACCGGGACTAAAGGCCCTCCAGCCGAGCAAACGTGGCCGCACCCTTTAGTCCCGGTTGGTAACCCCAACCGGGACTAAAGGTTACTTTTCTTTTTCTTTGTTTTTGTTTAATTTGTTTTCAGTTCAGTTACACGTATTTGTTTAATATATAATATGTTTTTATGTACGTATTCTACGCTGCTAATATAAATACACGCACGCATATAATTACATCTAATTCTCATCTCGAGCATTATTATATTCGAATAAAGTATGAACCTATATATATTATAGATATATATATGTATATATACAACACTTTCATAATCTTGTTCTCGAAAATAACGATATCAATAAACATTTAATTTACATCATTTATTCCTTAGGATCAAAGTAGAACTCGCCGTTGGGATTTAGCACTTTTTCTAGAAGAAATCCTGCTATTGACTCTTGAACTGCTTTCAGATGGTCTTTTTGCATGACCCTTCGTTTCAACCATTCAGTCTTGCATTTGAAATAAAAGGAAAAGTATTAATACATATATATATATATTCATTTAAAAATAAATAAATAATTGATATATACGTACTCTAAGGACATCTTTAGGAGTTCTTCTTATGTGCGCAGTGATAAATTCACAAACGTAGTATCCACACAAGTTATTACCTGGTTGCTGCCGCAAACACCACTGTACGAGAAGAAGATTATTCTCATCATCTCATACATAAATTGAAGTACGATATAGTAATTAAACACGTGGGGAAGTGTATATAGTACAACTTACTGGTATTTCAACTACATTAAGTGGTGCCTTGCAATCCTTGCGATGTTGCCGAATAAACTATTTCCAAACCCTGTGCCACCAATAATGTACGATCGTTAATAAATTATGGCAAAGTCTATTCAATAATAGTTGTGCGCGAGAGATCGAAATTACCCCTGGATAATGTCTATCATATCTTGGTATAGTGCCCGCTCTTTTCTCAACGAGTCAAAGATTACTAACCGACTTGAGTTTAACTCAATGACAATGAGTATCCAGTGAAAGCTACATTGGTTTATACACACACGTACATGCATATAAGTTGTATTGATATTACATAAAATATGTAGACTACATTATTATTAACACTTACTCAAAGTTGTACGGGAAAAGAATTGTTGTCTTGTCGTGCTGCTTCACGAAGAACATCATGATATTCTCCTGTGCTTCAGATACCCACCGCTCCTTGACAATAATACCGGTTTTGAATACGATATAAGGATCAATGAAGCTAACACTAGTGTCTTGTATTCTTTGGAGCTCTGACATCTGGAATCTGTATATAAATATAAGTTACATGTGAGGATAATTATATACACGTACGCATGGAAGTGAGTTTATTAAATAAAAGTAAGAATCACTTACAAACAAAAGGAGCTAATGATTGATTTGTCCAGAGCGTCCACGTGGTATAGTTGATGCAATTCTTCGAAACTAATATGTAAGATGTCATCGCCACGGAAGTAATGATGGTCTCTAAATCTGACAAAGATCCACTGCTCACCCCTGCCACACGCCTACATGTACCACTTGTTGAGCAAGTACATTTGCGTACCCAATTCATTCAGAGCCGTAGGGTTGTACAGACTTTTGCCATATTTATAAGTCTTCCAGGTATCAACTTCCAGGTTCTGGATTGGAGCTTTGCTCGTCAATTGATCCAAGGTTAAACTAGTATCTTCAAAAAAAGCATTAAGGGCTTGAACCGACACTTCTCTAGAGTTGTCTGGTCGATAGACTTCTATGTTGAAACCATATTCATTAGCAACAACAAGATTTTGCATTGGTTGCTTCTGTTGTCCGAGCTGTGGGACATCCTTCCCTGATGCTCTTTTCCTTTTCTTATCTGCATCATGTGACTTCACGAGGGAGCGGTCATAGTCTGATAGTGGCGAAGGCTTACGAAGTTCAATCATCTTTTTCTGGTGTCTGTAAAACAAAGTCCCCGGAGAAGCTACCTTACGAGAAGTCTGAAGAGGAATCAAAAGCATAGCACAAAAAGATTTGGATAACTGGCGGCAAAGTGTAGCAGAATCAATAGCAAAAGAAGAAGGAACTTATGAAAAAATTGCCAAAGCCGCACTACATAGCTCAACGAGAACTAAGGAAAAGAGTCAGTGAAGTGGAGAAAAAGCGGCG
>NW_027098423.1:0-24980 GCF_019320115.1 Miscanthus floridulus | reverse complement strand
ACTACCCATTATGGACCATAGATGCTGATCCAATGGATGGGATAAGAGGTAGGATTTTTTTTGCGCTTAAGCCCCCACCCGCCGGTCTTTTATGCGCTTAAGCCCTCTCACCCCATCCATTGGATCAGCATCTTGATCATGATGGCATTTTCAAGTTTGCACCCCATCCATTTAGTGGCAAAACCACCAACCAAGCAACTTAGAAACTACCAATCAGGACCACTAGATGCTATCCAATGGATGGGATGAGGGGGCTTAAGTGTATAAAAAAAAGGCCGACGGGTGGGGGTTTAAGCGGCAAAAAAAAAATCCCACCTCCCATCCCATCTATTGATCAGCATCTAGTGAGCTTAATCGATAGTTTCTAAGTTTACATAGGTTGGTTGATTTGCACCTGTACTTTGCCATATATATATTATATATTAGTCTATAGGCTGCTACGTAATACCATAGTTTGTGGGCCAGACCAAACTATCACCAGCGAACCATGGTCACCGGCGCGTGGCTTTGGCTTGGTCGTCCGTGGTCCCCTTCTAATCAATGCTTGCATGGAGTCATGCCGTGATTCAATCCTTACTCCGTCCATTCATCCACCGCATGGGTTCCCTTCTAATCACGTTCTTCCTTTTTTTTGGATAAAATCACATTGCTTCATTTTGGCCTGCAACAGACATTCCGTCCGCCTGCAGAACTCACACCGTCCGCCGTCCTTCGCCTGCATTGCGCTGCTCTTCGCTGCATATGCCGATTCATCCACCAGTGTCTGCAGCGGGTGCCAGGTTTGGCTCCTATTTGGATCTGCCGCCGGTGCATGCTCTGGCGACTCCCCGCCATTCCGGTCGACTCTTGTTCGGCCGTCTTCATGAGGGTGAGCTCCCGGCACCTCCGACGAGCATCCCCGCGGCGAGTGCCGAGCAGCTGCGTTTGGGGCTGCGGTGTCGTCCCTGCACAACGGATCCTGGAGCATGGAGCACCCATGGGGACACCGGCACTTTGAGCAGATCATCACCGGCAGCGGTATGTGTTGGGTGTGGGCTCTAGGGAAAAAGGAGCGCCTCACCATGTTTCCGGCTCTGTGGCACCTTCTGATTTTTCGTTGTTTGTCGTCCCAGAACTCCAGAAGCAGTCCCAGCAATGAGTGCTCATGGATTTGGCATCTGCAGCTGTCTCTTCTTCCGCTCGTGGATCTGCTGCTCGGTTCATGAAGGCCACGGCCTACATGCTACGTGTGGCCAACGACGAGCTGCAACCAGAACAACGGGGTACTATCGCAAGCTTTGATATAAAATTGTTGTAACTATCCATTCTAATTACGGTTCCATACTATTTGAATTATCATGATTAATATATGGTAAATTTGTTTATTTGTTATGGTAACCGCTCTCTGTATCATCATCATATCGAAACATGGTAACTCCCGATGCTAAGTATGGTAACAATATATTCAGATTGCGGTAAATTAATCTAATTGCTAATAAAGCTTTCTTTTTCCTGTATTCGATGTTATAGTAACTAGTTATCATAAACCATCTGACGTCAATCTGTGCTAAATTGCCATGCTAATTATCGTAACAAGATCATTTGCGTGAGCCTAGAGCATTGGCGCACTAATTATAGTAACTAGAAATTCATCGTAACATGATCATTTGCGTGCTACTAGAACGTTTGCGTGCTAATTATAGTAACTAGAATATAGTTTTCTACTATTTTTGTGGACAAGGTATATTCTAGTATTATCGTAACACGAACATTGTGTGCGCCTAGTAGACAAATTAAAGCTCATAATCTATTCTCGTAAACTTGCATGCATGGTACATTTTCTACGCCATTACAGTAACAGGCTCGTCTGAATATCATGACGTCAAATCATGCTGACTTGCATTGCGGTAATTGGTAACTTGACCATTCAATTATAGTAACTAAATATATACATTCCTGTACTTGCTGTCGCCTACAGCCATGGACCTGTACAAGGACAGCCAAGTTACGACACTTTTTAGACACGTTTCCTGCAGAAATGGAAGACTCCAGATGTGGTGATTATTTAAAAACAATTAACGTAATTACCGATGGCGCTGACGAGGGGCTCTCATTAATTAACGTACAGAAGGTTCCTGCATGGCTGCATGCACTGCAGTAAATGACGATTCGATCAGCAGGTGGTAAGGTCCGTCGGTCCGGCTACAAAATAAGCCCATTCGTTAGCTGGCTAGAGAGTATACTACACACACACAAAGAGTATACTACCCTGTAGCTGACTATAAAATAACTTATTCTGTAGTCACTTTGAGTTACAATAATTATTATGTTAATTTACGAGATTATAGTAACTCATTGCTCAGTGATTTACTATAAAGTTATGATAAATATCTCTATATGTTATAGTAACCCAACTATCGTAAACATGTATTAACATTATCGTAAATTAGTATATAAAATTATCGTAAATAAAGGTGACTACAGAATAGCTTATTTTGTAGCTGGCTACTGAATATACTCTCCCTAAATATATAACTCTCTCTCTGTATATATATAATAATGCATTCTCCCTTGGTCGATCAAGTTAAGCGTGTTTGGGCACACGACAGACCCTTTGTTTGGGTAAAAAAAGGGTACAGCTGGGTTTTTTCATCCGGCCGGGTGGACACGTCGCTGCTTAATAATCTATTTAATTAATTTACTCACATCTCTTGTATGGAAGCATTCGATTGGATCTGGAGAATCAGAACACTGCAACAATCAATAATGCACTTTTTATTGGTAATAATACTCAGTATGAATTCGGCATGCCAAAGGAATGGTCTTCCTGGAATGAGCACCTCTCTTCTCTCCTGTCGACGAAATCTGATCGGCAGTCTATCGAGAGGTATGTTCACGGTAGTAGATGAATCGGTGAAGGTGCGCGTAATAGGAGCCGGATGGAGACACAAGCATAGAGACAAGCGATTTAGACAGGTTCAGGCAGTCTGATCGACGTAATACCCTATGTCCTGTGTCTTCGGTGGATTGTATTGAATATAAGATGAATTTGAGGGTGTCCCTACCCGCCTTATATAGTCTGGAGGTAGGGTTACAAGTCGCTTTTGACCTTGATCTATTCAGCTATATGGTAAGTATTTACAAGAAATACGATATCTATCATATCCGAACAGATCTTCCTTCATCGTCAAGATGTCTTCTGAATGTCTTGCGGTGCACGTCGACCAGAGCCGAGCACCGTAGGCCTTGATCATATGGGCTAGACCTCCCCTGGCGGTGCAGCCCATGTCCATTGTCGTGGTTACCTGGGGTTATACCCCCCCATAGCTAGTCCCCAAGCACCTTGTATCCGCTGAGCAACGTCGTCTTGAGCAGGTCTGAGCAGTTTAACTTGGAGTCAGACAATTAATCTGGCAATCCGACCAATTTAACTGATAATCCAATCAACAAAATAAAGTGCCGACCAGTTTAACTGGTAATTCAACTAGTTTAACTGGTAATCCGATCAACAAAATGAAGTGTCGGCCAGTTTAACTAGTCAACAGTCCTCAAGTAAGGCTTGCCAGAAAGATATAAGGAGCTCAAGTTTAAAATTTAAAAAATTCTCCACCTTAGGTGAAGTGTATACACTTAGGCTTCGTTGGCGAAGTCATATGATCATCATCCATGACTTAGTCAAAGAGGATGCTAGTATTGATACATGTGCCACAAGGTGCAATGTATACATTGTAGTCCCTGTGCCTAACAGTAGGTGAAAAAGACATCTAGTGTCAGGATCAACTAATATCAACGACTGAGAAAGAAAAATGAGACTTAGCCAACCGTTAAATTTGATACAAGCACCACAAGGTGCAATGTATACAATGTAGTCCCCGAGCCTGACAGTAGGTGAAGAATGCACCTGGTGTCAGGATAAAAAAAGTACAATGATTAGTTATTTAGAATAACTGAGTCACAGCTTAGCCGAGCATACATCCAGCCCCCAGCTTAGCTGAAGACCAGTAAGAGGAAAAACAATATCTTGTAGCAGGATCAAAAAACCAAGTGAAAAGGACAAAATTCCCGTGCTTAGCACTAGACATTGGAGTAAAATTTGGAGAGTGTTGAGCACTTAAAAACGGAGAAAAAAATGAAGAGTGCTTAGCACTTTTACCATTGGAGAACATAGAGAGTGCTTAGCACTATACTGTGGCGAACATGGAGACACTTAACTGTGACGAAATTTGTAGAGTGCTTAGCACTATACCGTGGCGAACATGGAGAGCGCTTAGCACTTAATCGTGGTGAAATTTGGAGAGTGCTTAGCACTTAACCGTGGAGAACATGGAGAGTGCTTAGCACTTAACCGTGGCGAACATGGAGATTGCTTAGCACTTAACCGTGGCAAAATTTGTAGAGTGCTTAGCACTATACCGTGGCGAAATTTGGAGAGTGCTAAGCACTATACCGTGGCAAACATGGAAAGTGCTTAGCACTAAACCATGGCAAAATTTGGAGAGTGCTTAGCACTTAACCGTGGTGAACATGGAGAGTGCTTAACACTTAACCATGGTGAACATGGAGAGTGCTTAGCACTTAACCGTGGTGAAATTTGGAGAGTGCTTAGCACTTAACCATGGTGAACATGGAGAGTGCTTAACACTTAACCATGGTGAACATGGAGAGTGCTTAGCACTTAACCGTGGTGAAATTTGGAGAGGTAGACCGACAAAACAGGCTCAGTCGTTCAGTATGTCGAGAGGCCCATTAAACCGGCCCAACAACCATTGACAGAGAAGTTGGAGGGATACGAACGACGCGGTGGAGTCGGCGCGGTTTTCCAAAAACCCTGAAGGTGAAGGGTCAGGATCGAACCATACGAATCTGCCCACCGCGACGCGCACTTCCTTCATTCCTCGTAGCACGTCCTCTTCCTTGCAACCATAAAAGACTCGGCGCTTCGCCTTCGCACACCCTGCTACAGTCGCATTACAACCGCAATGCCTCCTCAATTGAATCTGAGCATAGCCAAATCGAATCAGAGCTAATCCATGGCAAAGGGTGGGAAGAAACATAGCTGCTCGAGCCTGAAGAAGTCCCTGAGTGGATGACTGCTCCAACACTGACCGACGGAGCCTCCGACCAGCCAGCCCAAGGCGCTGCCGACCGAAGACCCACTCGGGGTGAAGTCCCCAAGCCTAGATGAGGGGCTTTGGCCGAGAGAGCCACCGCGGTAGGATTAGAAGCGCCAGAGGTGAACCAGCCACCTCTAGTGTTCTTAAGATTCATGCTGACAACTGAAGGACAAGGGAGCTCCAATAGGCCCTAGCCATTCAGAGCTGGACGCAGGCGATCCAACGAGTAAGTGTCTCTACCCCAGACTTAGTCCAAGCATAACCAAAGTGGAAGTATTGATGATACGACATCATGTTGCAGGGAAGCGTCGATCGAGGAACTTCACCCAATCGACAATGACGATGCTCAGTAGGACGTCGAGCCGAGTGCCACGACTATCGATGCTCAAGATGCTGGGGCGAGACAGCCCGAAGAAACATGAGAAATACCCGAAAACAGGCTGGTCCCCGAGCCAAAGTCCCCGAGCACCCAGAGCAAATGAATGAAGATGTTGCTACCAAGCCGACTAGTCGCCCAGAGCTAAGGGCCAGTCCCTAGGCTCAGACGCCAGTAATGGATCTTGTCCCCGGTGATTGACCACAAGCCAACCAGGGGCCAAGGCAGGCGAGGGAGTCCCCCGAGGTGATTGGAGAAATTGAGCGCGAAGCGCCAAATACCTAGGATCCTCCTCCTCAGCTTTTTGTGAACCTTCGTGTGCCACGGAGATACGATTGAGGTTGTGGAGGATGATGAGGCAAGCGAGCAGGTGAAGGAGCTTAGGGTGGCACTAGCATCAGTGTCTGGCCGGATTGAAGTAAGCTAGTCTGCACGACCAATTGAAGTTGGAGATTACGCCAGTTAACTGTTGTTTGCTGTAGGAGCTAATGAAGATCTCCGAGAACCATGTGCGCTAGCTGAAGCGGGCAGCTTCATCAATTGCTGAGAACCAAAGGCTACATGAGTCTATGAATACTCTAGAGAAGATGCTGGCTGAAGCACACGTCGACCGAGAGAAGTTGCAAGCTGAAAAGACACGACTGGTGGTGGAGAACTAGGAGCTGATGAATCAGCTAAGCGATGGCATAGATTGGGAAAAAAGTAAGGCCTTAGGCCCCACAGCATATTGCTTTCATATCCTCAATTCACCCATGCTGGTAGTAATCTTTCATTGGTGTAGAGCTTGATGAAGCAAAGAAGCAGGCAGAGACCGAAGCACGCCTGGCGTGTGATGCCAAGGTGGAGGCGGAGACCCAAGCTCTGCTAGCGCATGAAGCCAAAGTGCTAGCAGAGAAAGAAAGAGATGAAGCTCTAACGGCAAAAGAGCAACTCACCGAAGAACTAAACCGTAAGTTATTCCTTATGTCAATACCCCTCTTGCTATGAAAAACGTGTTTAAGACGTTTGCCCTTCTTGTCTGCAGTGATACGAACCAATAGTCAGGCATAGTTTTGTGACTTCAAGCTCCTGCTAGAGGCCAGTAAAGAAAAGTTGAACACCATCTCCAATGGGATAAAACCCATGCTGGATCTCATCGACCAAGAAGTGCCGAAGCCCAACAGGGCGCCGTTGTCGGACATCATCGTGTAGAGGTGCAAGCGGCGCTGGAGAACTCTAAGCACTATGCTCATGGTGCCACATGTTCTGTCGTAGGCCACGCACTGGTGGTTGTCCGGTCTATCTACCCCTTAGTGAAGCTCAAACGAATCGACGGTGGCTTTGCCCAAAATCTGAGCGACGAGCAAATCACTGCGCTGGAGAAGGAGGTGTCCAATTCAGCGATCAAACTAGCGGATGACATGGATCTGTTCGGCGATGCTGGCAATGAACCATGACAACTTAGAATGTAATAGGCTTGCTAGCATTATGCCGAGTAGTTGTAAATGAAACTTTAGTGTTTAGTACCTATAAAGTGTTAATATTTAATATTAACGATGCATTGTTAGTCCTTTATCTTGTTATCGGCCCCGGCTATCCCACACCCCATGGCGTAAAGAGCTTAGCTCCTATGCACGCTTAGGAATATAGGCATCACCGAGGAGCTGCTGCCTACTGCCCATGACACAGAGCGCTACTGCCCATGCACGTTTAGGTGCTAAATCGAGAATATGACTTTCTGGATAATGTGAATGAGAACGTGGCTGGTTGGTGAATCAAATGGTGATAGAAAGCATCATCTTAAAGATGTTTAGCATGGCGAAAAACAAAAGATAATTGGAGAAAAAATACAGAGAAAATAACAAATGGAGAAAACATCATGGAGAAAATCATTATTGAAATGCATAAATACATAAGGGGTACATATCTTAGTAGGACATCTCAAGGATATAAACGCCTGAGGTGTTTGATGTGCCAGGAGTTAGGGATGTCTATGCCGTCTTGATCATAGAGTCTATAGGATCCTGGTCGGGTCACAGCCTTGACAATGTATGGACCCTCCCAAGGTGAAGATAGCTTGTGCATCCCATCGGTCTTCTGTTTCCTGTGAAGTACCATGTTATCGACCATGAAGGGTCACTCCTGGATATTGTGGTTGAAGTGTTTACATAGACTATCCAGGTACTTGGTCGTCCAAACACATGTGACCAAGCATTCTTCCTCAAGTCGGTCGACATCGTCTTATCATGCCCGATCGTTGTTCTCTTCATCATTGTTCTCTATCCTTGGTGCTTGAAAAGCGACATCGATGGGTAACACGGCCTCTGATCGAAACACCAAGAAATAGGGGAAGACTCTAGTGTTTGCGACTGGGCTAGGTCCTTAGTCCCTAGACCATAGTTGGTAGTTCTTTGAGCCATTTGCCCAGATGTTTCTGATCCTTCTCATATAACCTCTTGTTCAGGGCATCTAAAATCATGCCGTTCGCTCGCTCAACCTAGCCATTAGCCCTGGGGTGCACGACCGATACATACTTAATGGATATGCACCGATCCTCATAGAAATCCCAGAAGTCGCTGTCGATAAATGTAGAACCAATATCGGTGATGATACTGTTCGGCAGCCTAAACCTATGGATGATGTCGTTGAAAAGCTCTGCTGCTTTCTTTACTGTAGACTGGATGAGCGGCTTGTACTCGATTGACTTGGAGAATTTGTCAATAGCGACATAAACCCATCGGAATCCACCAGGGGCATTCTTGAATGGCCCAATTATGTCCAGTCCCTAGCATGCGAATGGCCAAGCGGTGGAAATCATCTACAGAGTCTGAGCTAGAATGTGGATCTGTTTGGCAAAAATTGGCATCCCTCACACCGTCGGACAAGCGTTTCGGCATCTATGACTGCTGAGGGCCAATAGAAACCTACTCGGAAAGCTTTGTAGACCAGACTTCTAGAGGCTGTGTGGTTGCCGTAGGATCCAGCGTGAATTTCTTGAAGCAATGCCACTCCTTCCTAAGATATGCACTTCTGAAGCAATTCCTCCTTTGCATTCTTTCGCATTAGCTTGCCATCGACTCGCACGTAATGCTTGCTATAGCAAATTAGGTGTTCCATCTCGGTCTTGTTAGCTGGTACATCTGCAGTGATCAAGTACTTAATAAAAGGCTCTCGCCAATCACTGCTCGGTGTGGGAATTACCAGGACCAATTGCTCAGTAGTGGAAGATTCGTGAACTGCTTGCTCCTGCTTAATGGATGGAGTTTGAAGATCTAGAACAAAGTCACCGACCGAGACCTCAGCCCTGGTTGACCCTAGCTTGGATAGCTAGTCGGCTGCTTGGTTCTGATCTCGTACGACGTGGTGGTATTCAATACCGTAGAATTTACCCTCCAACTTTCTAATTTCCGAGCAGTAAGCATCCATGTTATCACTGGTACAAGACCAATCTTTGTTGACCTAATTAATGACCAGTGCGGAGTCATCGTATACCAAGAGGCATTTAACGCCAAGTTCGATGGCAATACAAAGACCATGGAGAGAAGCTTCGTACTCGGCGGTGTTATTGGAGGCTAGAAAATGAATTCGGAGGACATATCGGAGGTGATCCCCTGATGGAGAAATAAAAAAGATACCTACCCCAGCACCAACAAGGTTGAGGGAGCCATCAAAGTACATGACCCAGTGCTCGGGTCGGTCGACTGAGACAGGAGCTTGCATGTCGGTCCATTCGATGATGAAATCGGTGTGCACTTGAGACTTTATTGTCTGGCGGCCCCTAAAATCAATGGAGTACGTGCCGAGATCTACCGCCCATTTAATGATGTGTCCATTGGCTTCCTTATTACGGAGGATGTCGCCCAACAGATACTCAGTAACCACTGCTACTTGATATGTCTCAAAGTAATGGCGGAGCTTCCTGGACGTAATAAGGACAACGTATAATAGCTTTTGGGCCTGAGGATACCGAGCCTTAGACTCGTTTAGGACTACGCTGATGAAGTAGATAGGGCATTGAACTTTATAGGCATGCCCGGATTCTTCTCATTCAACGACGATGGCAGTACTAATGACACGGTTGGTTGCAGCAATGTATATCAATAAGGTTTCACTAGCTTGTGGTGCCATCATGACTGGAGGTGTTGTGAGGAATTGCTTGAGCTCAACAAAGGCCTTGTTGGCTTCAGGTGTCCAGGTAAACTTCTCTGAAGCTTTGAGCAGCTTGAAGAATGGCAAACCCTTTTCGCCTAATCGGGATATTAAATGACTTAAAACCACCATGCATCCCGTTAGCTTCTAGACATCCTTCACGTAGGTCGGTGGTTTCATCTTGTTAACCACTTCTATCTTCTCTAGGTTTGCTTCGATGCCATGGTGACTAACGACGTTGCCTAGGAGTATACTAGATGGAACACCGAATATGCACGTAGTGGGATTCAGCTTCCATTGGAATTTCTTTAGGTTTTGGAAAGTTTCTTCGAGGTTAGCAATGAGGTTGTCGGTAGTCTTAGACTTAACTACCACATCATCGACATAGGCCTTGACATTCTTCTTGATTTGGTCCTAGAGGCATTGCTAGATAGCTCTCTGGTAGGTGGCGCTGGCGTTTTTAGCCCAAAGGACATGGTGGTGTAGCAATAGGCACCAAAGGGTGTGATGAACAAAGTTATGGTCTTCCTCCTTTAAGGAGATCTGGTAATAACCTGAATAGCAATCAAGAAAGCACAAGAGCTCACAACCGGTTGTTGAATCTACGACCTCGTTAATGCGAGGTAAGCCGAAGGGGTCTTTGGGGTAGTGTTTGTTGAGATCAGTGTAATGAACGCACATTCTCTATTCATTATTCTTTTTCGTATAAGGACTAGATTGGCGAGCCACTCCGAGTGATACACCTCTTTAATAAAGCCAGCTGCTAATAGCCGAGTTATTTTTGCCCTAATAGTCTCCTTTTTGTCTTGCGCGAATCATCGGAGCTTTTGCTTGATCGGTTTGGCGGTCGGCGAGATGTTTAAGGAGTGCTCGATCAGCTCCTGAGGAACACTAGGCATGTTAGCAGGTTTCCATGCAAACATGTCAACGTTTCTATGGAGGAAGCTAATGAGCGCGTCTTTCTATTTAGGGTCGAGATGGACCCCAATCCGAGGCATCTTGCTTCTATTGCCAATCACGAGCACAACCTCCTTTGTGTCTTTGGACTTAGTCATAGACCAAGGTGGATCCTGAGTTAGGATTGCCTGCTCCTCCACTAGGACCTTCTTGGAGTCGGCGATGTAAGCCTCCATTCTGGCCAAGAGATCCATCACATCAACGATGGCGAGTCCTTCTCTTTCGTAGTCGTAGGCGGTGGAAACGTTGGCACATAAGGTGAGAACGCCCTGTTCTATCGGGATCTTCAACACCAGGTAGACATAATGAGGCATGGCCATGAACTTGGTGAGAGCTGGTCGGCCAAGGATGGCATAGTAGGCGGTGTCAAAATCTGCCATGAAGAAGTTCACGTACTCAGTACAGAAGTGGTCGGCGGTGCCAAACTAAACTAGCAAGGCGATCTTCCCCAAAGGTTGGGATGCTCTACCAGGTACAATCCCCTAGAATGGAGAATCAATAGGGACAAGATCATCCTTTGTGAGGCCTAACTCAGTTAGGGCTCTAGCGAAGAGGAGATTGAGGGCACTCCCAGCGTCGATGAGGACCTTCTTTAACCACACGTTGCAGATGGTGGGATCCAGCACTAGTGGGAAACACCTTGGGTATGAGATATCCACCCACTGGTCAGCCCTACTAAAGGTAATAGGGTACTCTAACCAGTCTAGATATTTAGGATCGGTGACCATGTCATACTTGGTGATCAACATGACCTGCCGAGCGGTGAGTTTCTACTAGCGTTTGCTCTTGAAGGTGGCGTACCCTTCGAATATTGTGGTGATGGTCTTGTTGGCATCTTGGAAAGCGGGGTGTGCATCCTTAGGACACTCCTCCCCCTTGTCATCATCTGACTCATCATCCTTACACCGCTGTCGTTTCTTCTCCTCATCACAGAAAGCTTTAGCCATGCCATAGCATTGCCGCATGGTGTGCCTGCTGTCCTTGTGAATTGGGCATGGACCATCAAGGAGCTTTTCGTAGACAGCATTGAAATTGTGCTTAGCGCATGGCTGCTCTATGTTGTTGATGAAGTTTTCCGGTCGGCGGCGACGTGGCTCTATAGCCCTTGATCCCTCTGGCTGATCATTACGACGATGTTCGCGATCATCGTAGCGCCTACCGCGATCTTCATAACGCTGTTCTTCACGGCGATCGATCATCACGATGTGGGTGGCGATCTGAGTGGGAAGCATGAGCAACATCATCCTTGAACTACCGATCAGCTTCTTCGGAGTCTACTTACGAGTTTGCAATCTTGAGGAGTTCACCAATGGTCTGGGGCCTCTTGTGGTAAAGTTTGGAGTGCAACTTCTGATGGTGATGGAGTCCTCTGGTAAAAGCGGAGATGGCCGTGCTATCCCTGATGTTGGGGATGGTGTTCCTTGTTTCAGAGAAATGCCTGATGTAGCTTCGCAAAGGTTCCCTAGAGGTCTGATGGAGCTTCTCCAAATCATATTTCATGCCAGGCTGCTAGCACGTTGCCATGTAATTCTCGATGAAGACTTTCTTGAGATCATCCTAAAATTTGATGGAGTCCTCCCCCAAGCCCATAAGCCAATTATTGGCAGATTGGGAAAGCATAACAGGCAGATAGCTGGCCATTACGTTGCTGTTTTCCCTAGAGGCACGTACAGCGATCTCATAGAGCTGCATCCACTGCTTGAGATTAGCCTTACCATCGTAGGGATCAACCTTGAAGATCTTGAAGCCTGTAGGCCACTATATAGCTCATAGCCTTGCTGTGAAGGGGCGAGGTCCTATTGGCTCAATAGTGGGGAGTGGTTGGAGGCCGATAGGGTTGCCGTGTTGGTCGTCATACTCCTATTGGCGTTGGAGTTCTACCCGATGCCTCTAGACATGATTGTTCTCGATGCAATGGCGGGCATCAAGATTAGCGTTGATACGGTCACGGGCGTCATCGTGCAGGGGTTGATTAACCTCTTGGTTGGCATCATGAGCTGGTCGGCCACACTGATTTTGTGGTCCTTGTGATCTAGGGTTGATGGCAACATTGCCCCTAGACCCCCCTTGGATGATCTGGCCGCTATGATAACGGCTTCCCCCCTCATGACAAGAGCCACGGGGGTCTCGATTGTGAGTCGATGCGGTCAAAAAAGACCGAACTAGGTTCCGGATGTCATTGACCTAGACCTAAGCTGCTTTAAGCAACGCTTGAATCTTGTGTACCTCTGGCATTGGTGGGAGTCTAGCTAGCTCGTGAGTGGCCATACCCAAATTGGTGCTCGGTGTCTGCTCCACTTGCTGGTTATCCACCATGAGGAACTCTTGTTGGAGATTACAAGTGAGAGGTGGTGGGTCACCTCTGGTAGCTTGGGCGGTGTTTTCTGCTTCTTCATTGCGATGTTGTTGGTGATCATCGTTCCTGGCTTTGCGCTCACAACGTTGGACACTGGTTTCTCCATCGATAGCAACGTTATCGTGGTTAACCATAAAAAGTTCTCTCCTAAAGCCTGGAGAGAAAGGTGAGTAGCTGCTGGTAGAGCCCTCAGAGTATGGCTCAGGGCTTTCCTCTAGGATTGTATGGAGCATGTCATTCAGAAGCTGCTGGATTTGCACCATGTTTATCGTTGGCGCAAGCTGGTCGGCCTTAGGGAGGTCGATCTGGTAAAGGTCATTAACATAGCTGTGCTTGGTGTGGTTAGCGAAAAGATGGTGCACAGCATCCCGACAGATCAGATCTGCATCCACCAGCCCAAAGGAATAGGGCCTCGGCATGTTCTCCATCGGGGTGGGGAGTGGTCGGCATTGAATGGTACACCCTTCCAGAGTTGTCGTAATCACCAAATCTTCATCTGGCCACCTCGGATGATGTGCACGAGCAGGGTGCTCGGCATTAGTGGCATGGTGACCTTGGAGTGCAGGAACTTCATTGCTCGCTCTAGATTGATCTAAGACCAAATCCACGAGGAGCTGGCATTCCACTAAGCAGTCTATGACCCAATCAATGGATGCGATCAGATCATCATTGTGGATGGATCTCCTAAGCCAGTGGTGAGGTGCCGAGATCAGAGATGTCATTGTAGATGTTGGCATGATTAGTGTAGGGCGATTCTGCACCACCTCCACAATTTTCTCGACGTCGTCAGCATCGATGACCAAGGTCATAGATTCGACCATGAAGGTCTGACCTGGCTCAGGAAGGATCATGGAGCTCAGGAAGTGGACCATCTGGCTCACCATGGAATCAGCACGCACATCCCTACCTGACGCGCCACTATCGATGAAATCTGGTCTATAGTCTACCAAGGGGTATGCCCATGGTAGTAGATGAATCAGTAGAGGTACGCGTAATAGGAGCCAGATGGAGACACAACGCATTGTCAGTCCTTTATCTGGTGGTGCGGCTCATGTCCATTGTCATGGGTACCTAGGGTTATACTCTAGCCCTAGCATCCACCTCCTAAACATCATCGGCGTCCCCACGACACCGGTGCATGCCTCCTTATCCCTCCCCTCCCTTCTCTTCGCCCTCCTCGCCTACTTAGATGTCCAACCCCACTGAGTCACCGGCTGAGTCCTCGTCGCCCTCGTCGCATCCTCCATTGGCAACTGTAGCAGAGGCATTGTAGACTCAGGCCAGCCCCTCAACCGCTTGGGTGGCTCTGGTCTCACCCGTGCCCCCTCTCATCGCGTCTCCAGTCCTTGGCTCATCCTCTCGACACCACCCGGAGATGATCTTGTTTTTGGACTCCAATGACTCTAATGATGAGTCCTCCATGACATCGCCTCCTTTTAGTGGGAAGGGCAAGGAGGTGGCCATTCCTCCTCCGCCTCACCACCATCGCCGCTGCGCCAGGCATACAGGGGCTTCATGGTAGATGTGAGATGGACGTGTCATTACCCTCCCGTCCAGCACTAGGTGTAGGCACCACGGTCTGAGGCATACCTCGTGTGCTAGCCACCATGCTCTGTGGCCAACCCCATCCTGCACCTGCCTTGTCTTACCTTTCCATCGATGATGAGGGCTTCTGAGTCATCAACAGCAGGCGTAGGTGGCACCGTCATCCTATAGTCTACACCATCGAGCTGAGACCTGTTCCTCCATGGTTGGTTGGCTTGTGCTTCAATTGCCTAGCCTCTGACCTTGTCATTGCGCAGTGCCGCACCCCATCACGTTGCCTCAACTATCGTGGCACTGACCACCGAGCATGAACATGCAAGCGCTATCGCTCGCCACAGCGTATCACGCCTGGCTGCCGCTGTGCACACTAGCCACCACAGGCTCTGTCGTCTAGCTCTAACACCAGCTCTGGCAACAACTTCTCCACCGAGCGGGAGACTTCGGTTCCAAGAGCCTGCGCAAGGCCATCCATTTTACCACCACCATCTTCTACACCTATGCCGCTAGAGATCCAGGGCTAGACCACATTGTTGACTGCACCTGCGGCAGGCCACGACACTCGCTAGCAGCCTTTGGGTCATCGTAATCCCTCATTCTGCCGAGATCGTAGCCGTAGAGGCAGCGTTGTCGCTGGTGCTTATCACCGTCATTGGCAAAAATTGGCTGATAGTGTCCCTGGCTGACGTTCATGCATAGCTAGAGCACGTCTACCACATCCCCTCCACCGTGTTCATCATAAGTCGCTACGCACTGGAAGATTTCCTGGTTCGCTTCCAGTCCAGGGAGGACTTGGAGGACGTGCTAACACGCCAATGCCGATCACCACCAGCTTCAAGATCATCTGGTAGCGCTAGCGTTGGGAGTCCATGGCGACGGCGTTCTCCTTCCGGTACAGGATCTTGACTCACTACTAATTTTTTTACCCTATTGCACCGGCAAATTTTTGATGTAATAGGGCCAAAATTGATGCCATAGCTTGGTATCGCATCAATTTCATGTTTGATGCGAGCTGATGCAATAGCTCTAGATGCAATAGGCTTGTTGCATCAATTTGCTGTGACTGATGTGAGAGTTCGCTATTGCATCAGCCATCTGTTGTCTCTTGCATCAAAATAGAGAGATGCAAAGAGGTTATTGCATCAAAATTGTTTTGATGCAAGGTCGCTATTGCATCGGCCATGGATATCTCTTGCATCAAGGTAGAGAGATGCAAAGAGGTTATTGCATCAAAATCATGTAGATGTAATACATCTGATAATTTTGATGCAATATGAAATTCTATTTCAACGACTAATGTTCGGTGCAATAGACCATATTGCATCAACATTAGGTTCAGTGCAATACAACCTATTGCATCAACATTAGGTTTAATGCAATAGAATCTATTCGTTGCTATTTTATATTGCATCCCATTTTATTTGCTGAATAATAACGATTCACGGTACATAAATTCACAAAATTACAAATCTAATGGCACAAAAGGGCATTGATATTAATATCTTTGATCATCCACATTCAATAGTGTGTACAATAATAAAATAAAAAAAGCTTCATAGTTCAAGAATGTTATAGCTAGGTCATCGGCTGCATACTAGACTTATAGACCTAAACAATTATACTAAGGACTCTTAGCACAATCATCATTGTCATTGCAAAATTCTTGATTCAATTCATTCTTCCAAAGAGTCCAAGCGATCCTCTCAAGTTCCTGCTCAATAGAAATAGTCCAGATGCCATATGCATTAGTAATTAAATTTATTAATGGTTGTAGGGACAAATATGTAGCCTGGATTACCAATTTGTATCCCAAAGCCAGTAAACATATATGAATATCATACAAGAACATACTAGTAGGAACACCACAACGGAGCAGGTAGACTTTATCTAGGGGTGCCTGTGGGTTCATAATAGAACAAAGATAGCTATGTTCTTGAAATATTTATTACTTCAGTGCTGAAACTAGTTGCAAGAGAGCATTCTAGTGTGGATTACACTCAATAAGTATTTCAAGATTGCAATGCATATGGCAAAAAAGCATGAATATATATGTAGTTAGGATCTTATGGACAGGCAGACCTGGAAGTGATGTTCCAATCAAACAATGTCTTAGAAAAAAGACTATGTACTAAAAATAATCATGAGATTTTGCTGGACAACAATACCTTTTTCTTTATGTTCATAAGCAGGAAGATCAAGAAATCATGATGACATTGTCGACGGCACTCGATTCCACGCCCGCCCCATTATTCTCGCTAAGAAACTCCTGCAAGGACAACATTAGGAAATCAATTTGCGGATAAGAATTTAGAACTCTTACATTTCAGTATATGACATATCTAGAGTTAAACTGTAAGCATAGACCCAATATATCTACGCTCAGGGAGGGCAGTGAACAACCTGCATAATTGATAGCACAAGCAGCCCCTCCACGTTGTCCTAAGGTCTACAACCAGCTCCATCCAGCATACCTGCCCCCCATTGATCCATTGATGGAGGTTAAACAAACAAGAATGGTCTAATTAAGGTGCTAGGATCAGGGAATTAATGAATAAATCGCATATAGGACAATATATATCTATTTGTACAAAATAAACTAGGCAAAATTAAAACGAATAATCAATTGCATGGGCACATAAATGGCATAAGGAACAACCTAGCCGCCGGCACCGAGGGATGATGCGCCCCAAACACCGCTGCCTCGGACAACACCGACAACGACAAAACCACCACAACAACATGTCCCTGTCAAAGACACAACTCACAACTCCAACATATGATGGCTCGATGGACCCAAGGCCATGGCTCACGCATACAACTAATCTCCAACTTATACCGCCTGTCGGAGACACAACAAACCTACTACACGGCCTATCATCTGACAGGTGAAGCATACCGGTGGTACATGTGCGCGACGAAGGATACACCCATGACCGAGTGGGCATACTTCACCGAGAGCATCATCTGCAACTTTGGCCCCGACCACAACATCACCAGCGACCTCGCACCACCGCGTCATATTGGCCCCGTGAACGACTACATCAACAACTTCATCGCCTATGCTCTACACACCGGCATCACCAGCGAGCAACACCAAGTCAGCCTCTTCTTCAATGGCCTTCATGATGCACTCCGAGTGGTGGTTATCCCTCACCATCCACGCATGATGGAGACAACCATTGACCTCGTCCATACCATGGAGACCCTGGTGCCCACCACCACCACAAACACAGGACGATCCATCCTCGCTACCGGTAGCTACAACACCAGGTTGGCCAAGGAACTATCACCCCCTACGATGGCCCCTACACCGCCTGACACCCTTGCTCATCCTCGATCAGCCAGCACCAACACTAGAGCAGCCGCCCACATCGAACCTGACCTGACCATGAGATCCTCGCCCAGCTCTGTGGCACCGCCACGGAAGAGCGTGAACTCTATATTATCTTCGCCACCATTGAAGTCCAGACAGCAGCACCAGCTTGGTCCCTACAACAAGGCATCGTCCGCTACAAGAAACGATACTACATTCCAGTAACTTCACCTCTGTTACAGGACCTGCTCGAGTCATTTGGCAGTTCATCTCCGCATCTTCTAGCCATTGGCCTCCACACGGCGACATCTACACCGACAACGCAAGCATTCCCCTCAAGCATCCTACTCCTCGAGGCGTGGCCACAACTTATCCTTCCTTCTGCAACGATCATCTTCTTCGACAACAACGGCCAGTAGTTCCTCTCCATCGAGGACACCTACATCGGTAAACAGCACGCCAATGGCCATCCATAGGTCTCTCCAGCAAACTATAACACCGACGACCTCCTCTTTGGCACGCTACAACACTTCACCACGACATCTCTGACAATCATCGCTACAGCATTATGCCGGCGCATAAGGGGACAAGTTGATACCGGATAGGTGCAGTCGCTGCCATGTCCTCCACAGGTGATGCAGACACTACACTTCTCGGGAACGCTCCCCGGCGCTGCCATCTACGTAGCCCGCTGCATCCATGAACCAACTGATGGCTCGAGGACTAGCATCTACTACATCTCCGGCCACTTCGCTCCTACAACAACTACTTCTAGTTCTCTGACTATCACATCAACACCAACCAATACAATGACACCTTGGGCCACCTCACTATTCAAATTACAGAACTACCAGGGATACCGGACCAACACCAGAGGCTGTCAAAGATTAGACAATGATTCAGCGCGAGGATGCGTCGATCGAAGAAGGGGGAGTGATGTCATATGCCCAATGAGGGCTGAAGGCCCATCAGGCCTAGGTGCCCACAGCAGTGGCGGTACTACCCCTACGGGGGCTGTCGCCTAGGGCAGCAGCAGCGTTGCCAAGGGAGGAGGCACACACAGCAAGGGCGGGTTCCCGCCACTCCACTATCCATACCCGGAGGATCTTCAATAGGAATAGGATTAGCTAAGATAGGAAGGAGTCCATGTCTATAAGGACTTCCCTCATTAGATTACTTAGGAGACAAGTCTACCTAGGACTATAAGTAGAGGGGCTATGTAATCATTGCAATCAGGAAAGAACAACCTAAGGGCTTCCCTATCCCTCTCCCTACGCCATCTCCTTCTCCTCTCTCCCCAAACCGTAACCGCCACCTCTCCTCCACCATAGCTGTCGCCCCAAACCCTAGCCGCTGCACTCCTAGGGCCCCCTCCCAATAGGGCTCTTACAATGTCAAATGCATGGCTTAGCAGCTCTTATCTTGTGACTCATCTGCTTGCTTGGAGATTCTAGAGGCATTGCGTGCGCCCTGTGCACAACAAATCCAATCCACGTGCTCTTTTTTCACAACAAGAGAACCCAAAGAGCAGAAAGAGAAGAGGACAAGGTGATACAAACAATGGCTTTGTTCGTGCCTTACGATATCAAATTATGATATCCCCTCATTTTTGTTTTTGTTTATTCATCATGTAAATCTCAGAACATTGGGGATACTATAATTTTGTAACTTTGTTCGTGCCTTATGATATCAAATTATTAGCATAATCAGCATGTTTGTTGTGTGAGCTGAATTAAAACGATCTAGCTCTACTCGTTTTGCAATGTATGTGGACTTGGGCATCCTCTGTGAAACTTTATTTTTTGTTAAAAAAATCTTCACCCTGATAGCATGGTTATTAACCATAACATAACATCATCTGAGGTGTAGGGATTGAGGCCATGTATAGGATCTGCCTTGAGTGAGCACGCATACCTAAATTTCTAGATATGCATTTTGGGCTTCAATATTTTCTTTATAGAACCAATTTATACTTTATCAATTAGTTAAAATGCGGAGAAAGGTTGCATACAAAAGACCCAAGTTGTCGGACCCTTCCCTGGACCCTACGCAAGCGGGAGCTTCGTGCACTGGGGCTGCCCTTTTTTAGTTGCCAATTTACTATTTCTACAGGTAACTAGGTCTATTGGTTCAGGAGGCTCAAGTTTTATACATGAGCCTTGAGCATTGCTTTGCTTAGCTACCATGAGAATAAATGAACTAGGGCACTTACCAATTTTTCACGTAAAAAAGTTCTCGCTATATATATGGTTCAGTAGATTGAAAACGTTGCATATTATCTATGTATCAAATAATAATATTTGCTAATATGTCTTTCCATGCAATAGTAAGAATGTACCGCATCAAAATAATCATAAACCGATGCAATAAAAATCACATATTGCATCAGAGTGTAGCACTGTCAATCCGTTGCAATAGTACTTCTTAATTACACCCATATTCTAAACCGGTGCAATAGCACCTACATATTGCATAAAAAATCAATAGTAACGCAACTAACTTTATCCAATGCAATAAATTCTACCTATTGCATCTCTTGCTCGAAATCGGTGCGATATATCATATCTATTGCATCAACATAAATTACTATCGCATCCAATTCCTTCCCGATGCAATAATGACCACATATTGCATCAGATTTATAAAATTGATGCAATAGCTGCCACCTATTGCATCAGATTTGCGTTTGATGCCAGGCAAAGCCATGCAAATGGGTACAAAATTAGTAGTGATCGGGATCTCCGGGATTCCGGCGCGTGCTTGGAATCTAGACACACGGCGCAGTGCATCCTCGGTGCATCTTGCTGAGGACTCGAGCTCGCCGCGGAGACAGCTAGCCTCCACAACATGTCGGAGTTGTTTGTCGTGGCCTGGTGTCTGCATCCAGCAAGCATTCAATGGGAGACCTTCATCGACGTCCCGGAGCCTGTAGTCCCATTCGTCGTGGAATCGCTGATGTTCATCAAGGAGCATGAGATCATTGGGTCCAAGCTCAGGGTCTTGCGCTACCTCGTTCGGGTCCGCCTGATCGAAGGCCAGGATTGGCGCTCGCCGCCGTCGTCCTGTGATGACGACACCGCGGGTGACTTCGACGAGTACAACGACCCCGACTGGCTCGATGGTGGTAACCGTGGCTACGGCTGCCCCACTGCCTGGCCGCGGCGATTTGGCCGGGGCCGGTGGTGGTGGCCAGCCGAGGCTGGGCCCGGGGTGGGGACCCACATTCCGCTCCGCCAACGGACGGTGCACCGAATGGGGGAAATCAGGAAACGGAGGAAATTCCAAATCGTCGTTCAAATGCCGCGCTGTGTGTATCTACGGGATAGAGCAGTCCTGGACCCCCGGACTCCCAGCTATGGTCTCCGCACCAGACGCTAAGCTCCCAACGCAGCGCAGGCAATCCAAAAGGTCGAGACCATGCGCCTATCGAGGATTGGGCTGGGGCAGGTTCCAGTGCTGGGGATCCAAGCCACGGGCATTGGGATTGTCGCTGAGCAAGTTGGGCCGGCTGCACCGATAACCCAAGTTGCTTCGCCGGTTGCCGGATCACTTACAGCCACGCAGCCATCCTCGCCGGTTAAGTTGTTCATGCGTTCCGGGCAGTCAATCCCTGTGGATAGAATATCGTCGGCAGTCTACCGAGGGGTATCCTGTAATGGTGGATTGATCGGCAGAGGAGCGTGTAATCAAGAACAAGAAGACAACAGAGACACACGAGTTATACAGGTTCAGGCCGTCAGTATGACATAATACCTTACTCATGTGGTCTGTTGGTTTGTATTAGCTATCGTATGATTTGCCATGATTTTGTAGAGGGTCCCTGCCTGCCTTATATAGTCTGGGGGCAAGGTTATAAGTCGGTTAGATCTGAGAGATAACTAGAAAGTAATAACATATTACAAGAAACATGGGATCGTACGTATCCTAACAGATCTCGTAACATCTTCAGGATATCCTCCCCGTGCCTTGCGGGGGTCGCCGAGCAGAACCGTGCCCCGCAAGGCTCCTTGTGGGCTGGGCCACCCCTAGAGGCATAGCCCATGTGATCTGCCATGGGTATCCAGGGTCGTACCCCCTACAGCTAGTCCCCGAGCGCCTTGTACCCGTTGTGCAATACCGTCTTGAGCTTTTTCGAGCAGGTGCGAACCAAAACCGAGCCGTCCAAACCATGGTCCGACCACCATAATGAATCGCCGAGCAGTTGTGAGCAGCTGCCGAGCAGTGAGCAACATCGCCCGAGCAGTGTGTCCTGAGCACGGGCTTGACATAAGGGTGTAAGGAGCTCAAGTCTAAAATTGAAAATTCCTGCACGGTAAAATGAAGTGTGCCCACTTAGAGTCCGACCACGAGGGTAAAGATACCTTGTATTATCTTTTAGAGGCTCGGAGTCTTTCAGAAGAAACAAAACATATTCACAGCAATGTGAAGTGTGCCCACTTAGTCCCCGAGCCTGACAGTAGGTGACACAATCACGTGGTGCCAGGCTCAGAAAATAGTGAACCAACTGACCAGGTAGCCAGTCCCCGAGCATAGCCTCAAGATGGAAAATAAACACATTCACCGCAAGGTGAAGTGTGCCCACTTAGTCCCCAAGCCTGACAGTAGGTGACATAGTCACGTGGTGCCAGACTCAGAAAATAGTAAACCGTCCGAGCAAGTAGCCAGTCCCCGTGTTTCGGGCGAAGATATCGGAGAAATCAAAACCGTGGAGAAAAAATCGAGTAATGGCTGTGCAGTATCGGTTACTGAGCCTCATTAAATTGCCGGAGAAAATCGATGAATATTGGCGGCGATAAATGAACGTCGTGGGCTAATGTACAATGATAGCCCAAGTTGCGGCCCATTAAACCATGTGGGAGGAGTCGAAGTAGCGCTGAGCGGCGGGAACGGTTTCCCAAAAATCCTCAGATGCAAGGACAGGTGGGGAAAGTGTTTTATAACCGCCGCCGCCACATACATCGCCTCCTACCTCTATCAATCTGCCCTGCTTCCTTCCTTCCGCAACCCCATGCGCTCCACATTCCACACCAACGCGAGCACTCCTCCTCCAATTCTAGGACCAACCCAGGGAAATGGCGCCCGAAAAAAGGGAGCCGCAAAGCCGAGGAAGGCAGGCCAGCCGGAGCCAGCCGCGACGAGGAGTGGTGCCGTCGAAGACGGGGGGTGGCAGATCTAACATAGGCTGGTGGCGGCAGGCGTGCTCCCAGACCACCTCACTGCCCCGATGGCGGCCGGCTATTGGTGAGCCCTTCCCAACACCTCATACTGATGAGGCTGTAGTATTTGAAGATTATTTTTGTCGAGGATTAGGGTTTCCTGTCCACCCCCTTTCTGAGGGATCTTATGGAGTTTTGGGCGATTAGCCTCTGCAATCTGCACCCCCAACACCATACTGCACGTGTCGATCTTTATCCATGTTCTGCAAGCGTTTCTTCTCAGTGTCTTTCCGCACTTCAACCTCTTCAGGCACCTGTTCTATTTGAAGAAGAAGGGTGGCAGCGGTTCCAAGGTGGTCGGCGGCGTGTACCTATAGCTCAGGATGGGATGGCCAGCGAATACATCAAACGTACCGTAAATACCTCCCTGAAAGGTTGGAACGCTAGATGGTTCTATATCAAACAAGTCACCCATGATTCGATGCGACGTCCACCACATCCCGGTTAACCATAATAACTGGTCGGAGAGACCCAACAACGCTAACATGAGCAAGTAATGGAACTTTGGACTTGATTAAGGGCGTGGAGCTTAGGGGTGAACTGGGTGCAGCTAGCTTCATAGTGCGGCGTGTCCAACCCTACCAAGAGAGGGCCCACCTGGTTTTCGACTATAAAGGTGACAACGACGGTACCTAGGAAACACAGACCGTCTGACAAAGAAAGAAGTAATGACCGTGCCATGGACCTATTTACTTCCAATGTCCCATTCAGCTGGCCAAAGGGAACGAAGGCTTTCAACTGCACCAATCCACCTCCTCAGGTAACCCTTTCACTTCGCATTGATCAGGCATCAATTGCCGAGCAAAGGACTGACTTACTTATGAAACGATCCATTCGCAGGATAGGGCAATATATTTTTCAAACGTGCCAAGAGCCGATTGGCCGAAAGGAGTAGACATTCGACGACCACTATAGCTCGAAGAGGAGGAGCCGAGCACCTCGTCGGATAGTCCATCCCCAGTATCGGAGAAGATCCACCGGAAAAGACCGGTAGTAGATGAGCCGGTCCAAAAAAGGAGAAAAACAAGCTCTACTATACACAAATCTGGCGGCATCTCTCTTGGTGAAGACCAAACCGCCCGACCACGAAGAACCGCTGTGCTGGAGTGGTTGGACGATGACGAGGACCAGCATCAGCGCATTCCGCTGAGCACGAAAGAGGCATCGACGGATGCTGAAGCTCCCGAGCAGCAAGCAAGGAAAAGTTATGTGCGGGCACTGACGGAAGTCCCAGCGGTGCAAACGACCCAAAGTCTCCGAGCAACAAGAGGGGATAACCGCAGAGCAGCACACAGAGGGGGCCCCGAGGCACCAAGAAGAGCGATAGCCCGCTGCAGAGGAGCAGGAGTCCTCCCATCAGGTAGACCAAGCAGCCACACCTGGGGGATCAGGCAGGCATCGCCGATTCAAGAAATTTAATCGGAAGACCAAACCGTAAGTATATTTGCTTTGGAGTAATAATATTGGTCCTTGATTTCTCTTGGTTACTGACAAGCCGATATTACGTAGGGCAACCCCAAGGCCCGTGACCTTAATAGAAGAAATGCTAACTGCTCCCGTCTGGGAGTCCCTGAGTGCTTGATGAATAGAGGACGAGCCAGCCGCCGCTGCCAGCGGTCCTGGCGATGGTGAATCATTGGTGCATACAACAGGCGCGTCGACGACCGCAACCGAGGGTACGACCAAAAAAGTTGATACTTTGGAAGTGGAAACTGCAGCTGTTGTTGATGCGCCGAAGAATAAGGATGCAACTCCGTCAATGGCCGAGGAGCAAACTTCACCACCCGTAGCGATGCCAGGAGTGGTCGGAGCAACTAACCGACCACAGAGCCCCCCAGTGGTGCCTCAAGCGATGATGGGGGAGGACGAGGTTGTGGAGATCGAGCGTGCCACACCTAAACCCAGTCCATCCAGATTCTTCGAAAACACGGGGAAGAGGTAGTAGTTGTCGAGGAGGAAAACACCACCAAGGAAATAAAGAGGTTGAAATCCGCCGTTG
>NW_027098422.1:0-28926 GCF_019320115.1 Miscanthus floridulus | reverse complement strand
TGTCATTGGACTTGTCCAATTCAGGGTGTATACACAAATGTATCGCTGATGATCGTTTTTGAGAAATTCAGCCATGGTATATTCCAGTCTTTCGCTTTGCTCTTGTCCCAGCAACATTTCTTAGCACTCTCAATCTTCACTCTAACTCTCTATTTCCAAACTGATATATGATCTCCTTTTTTCTATGGTGACTTCCTATGGATGCACAGAATATTGATGACACAGAATACTTGATGGAAGACATGACAATTCTCCCAGACATTATGACTTTGGATGTGAGAGTAATCGCAAACGAACATGCCTTTGGAGCCAGCTTATTCCATGTTTTCAGGCTGCGTTCTGGTATCAAAAAGCTGACCCTGGACCTTTCTCCCCCCAGTTTGGAGGTAATTGTTATCCCTTTAATTTATATAATATTCATTTGCATTTCTTGGTTCACCAAGTCCTGATCTGCTAGTGCCCATAGGTGTTGGTTGCATGCTTATAATTTGTGTTGCAGAGTTTCTCTGGTAACTATATGTCTACACTTTGCTCTGTATTGAGTTCTGAATGAATAGTAATGCCGCGTGGGTTCCAAATATGTGTTACTTTTTTATTTTTTGTGACCCTCTTTGAAATATATGGTAGTGAATTGACTGTTGTTGTAGGGTAGGCATGATCAGCAAGGTGTTAGGAGACACCAACAGCAAGCGTCGTGTACATGATTATTCAGTGTCTCCATATCTCTATTAGATAATTTAGTCCCTAAGGTTAATGGAAAATCTTCTTTAGTTTGTGATGTTGCTAGAGAATTTGTGGAATTTTATAAAACATCATGGCTATAATTTTATTATATCACTTTCACATAGGCTGCTAGCTCAGAATAATTACGTTACTGCAACCTGATTGCTTTAGACTAATGTCTATATATCTAGGACCCCTTTTGTAAATGTTGATGATGTCTTGATAACATATTCATGGCAATTGTCCAGTTCAATTCTTTATCAGTTATTAGTATTTACTAAGTCAGTATGAACCCTTGTTTCAGGTACAGGTTGCTTGTCTACCTGGTCGCAAATGTAATGAGCAAGAACACTGGAAAAACTGAGGAACTCTTGTTGGATCACATCCAAGAAGTAGAGACACTGGGTTGAGAGGATCTCAACATGAAGCTACAATGTTGAAGCATATATTTTGGTCTCCTCCCTGTCCCCCTTCCCTCGAGCGCCCCCGTCGGGTGACTTGGGGGCGACCTTGCCTGCGCCCTAGGCCCCTGTATCTACGCCTCCCGTTCGGTCGCCGTCGCCCCTCTGGCGTGCGGCGGCGGCGGCCCCAAAAAAGGGAGCTCGGCTGCAGCTCCTCCCCCTTCCTAACCCTCTCTTCTCCACCCCCACCACCACCAATCATCACTATCTCTGGCGTGGACGTGCGACCGGCCGGGTGGCATTTTAGGGTCCCGGTAGCCGGATCCGGCGCCTCCACCCTTCCACGCCCGCACAGGAGCCCACCGGCGGTCGGTCTCGTGACCTTCCTCGGCTTCTCCGGTGAGCCGGCCGGCCGGCCGGCGGACCAGATCCGGGCCCGCCTGGGCCAGATCTGGCTCCCCCCCCCCCCCGATCTGCAGCATGTGTGGCGGTCATGGGTTGCAGCGCTCGCTCCTCTGCTTCGAGCGCGTGGAGGATGCCTTCAGGGACCAGGATTGTCGGTGCGGGAGCGCTTCGACTCCGCCTGGTAGCTGGAAGAGCAGCGTGCAGTTCTTCCTCAAGTTGCCGATGGAGCTCTCAAGGGTCACGAGCGACACGGCTTACGCTCTGAACCCGGAGGTTCGCTAGGCACGCCCTCCAAACCCTATTCCCTACCGGCGCATGACGTCCAGACCCGTTGGCCGGCGGGTTGCATGCCTTTGTTGCAGTGGTGTGGAGGATGCTGCAGCACCTGTGCCAGATCTGGCCTCCTCCCCTGGTCTTCCTAAGGCCGACTAGGGGCTGGATCTGGCCTGCCGTGGTCAGTGAGCAGACTTGGGGTGAATACCCCCCCAAGCTTCTTACCTTGGGACGACGTCGGTGGCGCGCCAGCGTCATCACCTTCTTGGAGGCGTCATCAAATGCTCAGTTCGTCATTGGGGGTTGTTGGGGCAAGTTTGGGGACGAAAGTCCCTTTTGGGTGCTTCTCCCAACGAAGTTGGCGTCCGTGGATGTCATCCCCTTCTTGAAGGCTTCGTTGATGCACTCCGCTTGCTCCCCCCCGCCATTCGCCGGAGTCGCTCCATACTGTGTATCTGCGTGTGTTTCATTCTACTCTTCGCATCGGTTTGCCCTGCCTCAGTTGATGTTGCTGCTACAGTCGCTCGGCTATTCACAGCGGCTACCTGGTCGCTGTTGATGTTGTCGCTGTAGTCGCTCAGTTCATAGCGGCTACCTGGTCGCTGTTGATGTTGCCACTGCAGTATTGTTGTTGCCGCTGCAGTCGCTCGGTTGTTCACAGCAGCTACCGGGCCGCTGTTGATGTTACCGCTACACTCGCTCTGTTCACAGCGGCTACCTGGTCACTATTGATGTTACCGCTGTAGTCGCTCGGGTGTTCACAACGGCTACCTAGTCGCTGTTGCTCTCTTAGCGGATGCTTTGCCGCCATTACTGCTCGATCGTTTGTAGCGGATGCTTTGCCGCTACCATTTTTCTCTGACGGATGCTTTGTCGTCGCTATCTTCGTCGTAATCTCAGCTCTTATTGGTGGATGCTTTGCCACCGTGGCTTCGTCTTTTGTGTGTCAGCCTTTGTGTTGAATTTTTTTGTACAGGTCCTGTCGGTTAGGTCAGTGTGAAGGGTCCTCTCCCTTCCGCCTCTCTTGCTTGTTTTCTTGTATCAGGTGCTTGGGGGTCTTGGTAATCTTGGGATTAGTGGGATGCCTTTTGTTGTAACTGTTTAACAACTTCTATTTCCTCTTAATGAAAAATGGGTTAAATGCCCAATCGCAAAAAAAAGTTACTTTGTTGAAGCAACTATTAAGCTGGGCAACAGTGGTAAAAAAGATTGCAGTGACTTTCGATCCTTTGATGACTGAAAGCATGGCTAAGGAGTTGTGCCAGATGTTCCGAAACTTCTCTAGGCCAGAAACATGCATGGAATTTTACATGTATAATGTTATTCAGTTGGGTGGCAGTTCTAGAGCAGATGAAAACAACATTCCGCTTCAATTACTGAAAGCATGGTCAAGGAGTTGTGTTGAGCCTTGTCAAGCTTCTCCATACCCAAGACATGTGGAATTTTGCATGTTATCACTATGTGGACAAGAGGTGGTTCACTGGTTATACTTACCAGCACCATAAGACCAAGGCTATGTGTGACTCATAAGTCATAATTGGTTATTGTGTTATACTTACGTGCATCATATGGCCGAACTCATATTATTTGTAAATTTCTTCTGTGAATGGCTTAGTATGTTGGCACTCTACAATGGAATGTTCCCATATGTCATTAGATCCTTTTGCAATGCCCATCTCTAGGCTATTATTAAGTACATTATGCTCCGTGTGTTTGTTCACCTATGGTGCCTTTTGTTTTACTTTTATTTTTCCTTCTGTGATGGTTTACATGTGGTCCTTAAATCCTGCTTTTACAAGCTAAAAGCATGAAATATCCATTATTGATCGACCAATAGACCTATTTAGATAGTGAATCTTGAGGGCCCATTCTCCTGCCACGGAATCATCCTCATGACATCCAAACTACTAAGGGCATGTACAGCACGTATTTTTAGCCTTTCTGTGTGTGGTGTTTTTTTGAAAGGTCCATCGCGAGCCGGGAGGGTGCCGAGCATGTCGTCTCGTGCTCCAAGACTCGAAGCGTGAGGCACGGCCGCTGCGCGCGAACCGCTGTTGCGACGCCCTGCTCCGGCTAGCTGGCAGCCGCGCGCGTGTCACCACCGGCCGCCCTGCTCCGCCACAGCTAGCCACCGCCGGCCACCCTGCACACGGCGCCGTCCCCCCAGCGTTAGCCACACCGGGCCGACACGTGCGATCCGCCCTACTCCGCCGCTGTCGTCGTGGTTTTGGTCAAGAAGCAAAAGGAAGGAGAGAAGCTTGCAGCACATGGGCTTGGCTGGCTACCACACAGCGAAAAGATGAGAGAGGGAAGCCTCGAGAAAAACGGATAAGACAGGAGGAGTTGTTGGAACAGTATATGAACTGGGTTCATGGACCATGGGTGATGGGTCCACATGTAAGAGAGGAGCTACGGGAGAAATTGTTGTAATCACGTTGCTTTTATTTATGCGATATATATTTTCTATCAAATAGCAACACAATAGTATATAAATATTTATTTATCGTGATCACGCTGTCGATGTTTGACCACCGATAGCCTGCCACGGGGGTACCCGCGGCAGTATGTTCGGGCTTCAGCGTATGCAGAACTCGACGGTTAACGCAAGAGACAGTCGATTTATCCTGGTTCGGACCCTCGATCTTTGATCGAGTAATAGCCCTACGTCCAGTCGGCGTTAGCCTTTGCGTTGGATTGATCGTAAAGTGTTGTGTTGTACAATTGTTGTCTTCCACCCCCGATTCAAGGAGCCCTGCCCTCCTTTATATAGTCAGGAGGCCAGAGTCCTAGTCGGTTTACAGTGACAGTTCCTAGTAGAATTACAGGATAATACTACTACTAATAGGGGAAGAATCCTAGTTAGGCTAGTTCTTCTCCCTTCCTTGCGGGGTACCCCATGGGTCCCACCGACAAGCCCCCGAGCATTTCATGGTTGAGTTCTGGAAGCCTCGTCTTATTCCTTCAAGTCTTGTTGAGCAGGAACAAGTGTCGTTCGAGTGCTTTCTTGAGCGAAACCGTGTAGCGCTTCGTGAGATCTTCGCGTGGTGTGTACCTTTTTTGGAGAAAAAAGTACCCCTATTTGGATGTAGCCCCCGACCCTCTTGCTGTTTGGCACAAGGAGCTTGAGGGTCTTTTCTTGAAATCTTCCTGATTCTACGTTGAAAGGTTCCCCGGCTTCCTTGTTGAAAAGAGCCCTGATTTAGCTGTGTTCGGGTTCTTTTTGTCAGAAAGAGTTCGGATATAGCTATGTCTGGGTTCTTTTATCTTGTGGCCTTGAAGTCGTCTATCCTGAAGAAGTGTTCTGAGTGACGTGCGCTTTTTTGAAAAAAGTGCACTCACTGAGTGTAGCCCCCGAGCCTCTTGCTATTTGGAACAAAAAGTTGGAGGGTCTTGAATCTGAGTTGTTCGATAGAACTGTATACCTCTCCTTTTGCGGCCCCCGAGAATATATCCGGGTTGTTTTGTTTAGGAAGAACTCGGATGCAGAGTCTTAGCGTATTCTCTGATAGTTTGCTGTTGTCAGATGTAGTTGTATGGTGGTGGTTGAGTGTAAATGCCTTTTGTTCACGGGTTGTACTGTGTTGGTATATTCTTCCGAATATGCTCGTCTTCGAGTACTGTTCCCTCTCGCCTGAGTCTTCCATTATTGAGTCCTGTCTTTTCACTATGTCCTTTGTTAGGCTTATTTCGTTGGTACTCCTAGTCCATGTGCACCGCTCCTTTGATCTATAAATACCCTCCCGGAGTGCTTGTTTTCATCCATTGAACATTCTGTTGAAACCTTCGTGGTCATGAACATGGTAGTTTGTGAAGTAGAGCAGCCCCCGGGCGTGTTTTGTAGTTCCTATGTGTCTTGTCATAGCTGGAGGAAGTCTTGTGATAGGGATTAGAGGTAGGCTAATCCTGCAGCAGCATTGTACCAGAATGTACGTGGCGGTAGTTGGAGTAAGTCTTGTGATGTGGGCTTCGTTCCTTCATCTAGCAGTTCTTGGTTGATCCTCGTCGCCTGTCCTAGACTATCCGGCGCAGATCAACACCATATCTAGCATCACATTGGTCTTGGGTAGACAGATGCCTGCGGCCTTCTCTGCTCCATGTTGTCCTGACGTGCTGCTGATTTCCACCTTGGATGCACTACATCCGTCCTTTGAAGAAAACAGTGTAGCTAATGGCGGTTTGTCCTTTCGAGTAGCAATTTGGGACACGTAGTCGTTCCAGAGCCTAGCCGTGTCCGTGTTCCTCTTTGCTACTTTGCTTTTCGTGGTACCGAGTTCGTTGGGTCTTGTAAGGTTTGTAATCTTCTATTTTTGAAGTCGCTTGTAATGGAAAGAATCTTGTCTTCTGAGTTGTCATTCATTTTTCTGTTGTAGCCCTGGTTGTTCACGAGATTCCTGAGTTCTTTCCATAAGAACCGAGTTCTTATGTTACTTGTGAGGTAGCCCTTCTTTTCTTCATGGTTAATGGGTTGTTTTTTGTAGTAATCTGATAACTCTGCCATAGTGCTGGATGGATAAGTCTAAAATCTGCCCATTGAATTGTACCGTTGTGTGGATTTGTGCCCTTCGTCATTTTAGTTGCGTCAGTAAATGGACCGTTGCGTTCTCACACGGTGCTTTAACGGGCCTGGTGGGCTGTTTTTATCGCTGTAAAATCTATTTAAAGACCCTTCATCTTCTTTTTCTTTACTGCCCTTCTCTTGCCTCGAAACCCTAGCTCTCAGAAATCCGCCGTCACCATTGCCGCCGCCGTCTTAGCGCCGTCGTCCCAACTTTCTCTTCCCCTAGTTGCTTTTTGCCTCTGTTAGTACATGGGTAAGAAGAAAACCGCGAGTAAGTCCCAGTTTAACTTCGTGGATGAGGAGTCATCCCTTTCTTTGATCGAGAACCAAGAGTTTGTGGCCATGAGGGCTGCCCAGAAGGTTTGGCCAGCTCGACAACAACCGAAGAGCAGCTTCGTGAGCTTGTCAGCGATGGCTTGATCCAGAGCAAGGACTTTGCTGAATGGAGAGCTCTAGGTGAGCATCGGGTCCCTGCTCCCGGTCCTGGTGAGATCGTCCTCTTTGTCTCCTTTGTCCGTGCTAGACTCTGCCTTCCTGCTTCTGCCTTCCTCCATCGATTCCTTAATTATTTTGGGGTTGCTTTGAACCATCTTACCCCCAATGTTGTCATCCATCTTTCTATCTTTGTTCATCTTTGCGAAACCTTTCTTGGAATTCCTCCTTCTCTTTCTCTCTTCCATTTCTTCTTTCGTCTGAAACCACAACCCCGCCATGATGACACTTCTGTTCTTGGCGGGTGTGGGATTCAGTTCCGTCAGGGTCTTAAAATTAAATTATTTGATTATGACTTAGTTGACTCTATGAAGGATTGGTGTTCCGAGTGGTTTTATTCCGCCAACATGATTCCTCCACTTTCCGTTTCTTCTCTCTGGTCCCACGGTTAACGATCGATGGGAAAAAAACTCTTGACTGATTATGAGAACCAGGCGATCAAGCCGCTTGTTGAGAGGATAAATACTCTGAAACAGCAAGGTTTGACCAGCCTTGGCATTATTTCCAGTTTTCTTCGCTCGAGTCCAACCTCTTAAGGAGCGAGAAAACTTTGGTTTTGAGTACTCTGGGGCAGAGGACCCTTCTCGTATGGTCCCTGCCCTTGAGTTGACCATGAGGAGGTGCTCGAGCGTCTTCGGAAGATGCTAAAAGGGGTGAACGTCGTTCCATACACTGTTGTTGAGTATTGCGCCAAGAACCCTCCTCCTGCTGTGAGTTCTTTTTCTTTATTCGAGTACTTTTTGAATTTCCTTTGTGTTCTCCACCTTTGTTTAATCTTTCTCATCTGGTTGTTTTACTCTTCTTTGTAGGACTTGGGTCGCAACTTTGTTGACCCGATCCCTCTTGATGTCCTCCCTGCCGTGGTGAAAACTAGGGAGAACCTTGCTGGGGCTTCTGTAACCAGTAAGTTCCCAATCACCACAGTGTTTCCTGGGGTTTCTTCTGGATTTGTTGATGTATATGAAGAATATGTTCCTCGTCTAGTCCCCCGAGGTCCTCGTAGTGTCTCGAACAGGGGGTGAACGGATGGTTCTTCATCTGGTCTGCCTGCTTCTAAGAAGTCTCGCAAGCCAAGTACTCGTCCAGGTACTCCAGTTGTAGCTAGCATGCTCATAGGTGAGCATATTAATACTCTCTGTCCCTTTGTTTTCTTGTTTTTATCTTGAACCGAGTGCTTCTGTTCTTTTTTAGTGGGTGCCCTGGTGGCCTTGGTCGAGACCGAGGAGGAAGAGGATGATGATGAAGTACCCCTTATCATGCGGTGGTGAGTTGTTTTCATATTCTCCCACCTTGAAATCTTCCTCTTTGTCTTGACTTTTAGTCTTGATCTTTTTGTAGTAATCAGACGTCGGGTACGGGTTCTTCTAAGGCTCCTGCGTCAGTTTCTTCTGTAGCTCCGGTGTTGAGTTCTTCGGTAGCTCCTGTATCGAGTTCTTCTGTAGCTCCGGTGCTGAGTTCTTCCGGGGCTCCGGTGCCGGCTTCTTCTGGGGCTCCGGTACCAGCTATACCGCTCCTGCCACCAAGTGGCGGGGACATTTTTGCCACCATGGTCCCCCCTGCGAGGTCCTCTTTTTGTTTTGCGAAGAAGAAGGTGGCTGGGTGAGTGGATTATGGCTTCGTCTCTTTGTTTCTGTTCTCTTTTTCTCTGGTTCTCATTGGCAATTTCTTTTATCAACTTTTAGGCCTTCGTCTTCTCTCGTTTCTCCATCGACTTCTTCTCAGCCCTCCGTTGTGCCACTGAGTACTGAGCCTCAGGACTCACAGTGTACTGTTGGTGAAGTGGCTGTGGGGGCGATGAAGCTTTCTGGCGACGGTGCCGTAGCAGACTTGGTTGCCCCGGAGGTGACCGTGGCCATTGCGGCGGGTCCTTCTAAGGGATTGGCCTTGGCTTCCCAGGAGGTCGCCTGGTCGTGCCTTCTTCGCCTCGGCCAGCCTCTCTCTTCTCCTTCTCTTGCCTCCGGTGGTCCGTCTTTTGCTGATGATGTGGTGCAGCAGTTTGATGCCACTCATCGGCTATCGGAGTTAACTGCTGCCTAGGGAAGCTTATCGTCCCTTACGACTTCTTTTGGAGAAAAGCTCCAGGTAAGTTTTTTCGCCGTTCCTTTTTTGGATGTTCGCTTTTCTTCTGTCCTCATTCCTTGTTTTTCTTTGTCTCTTCTTGCTCAGTCCTTCTCTCATGATCATACCGGCTTCTTTTTCTCGTCTAAAAACGAGAAAAAGTTGTCTTCCGAGGTGAGCGCCCTGAAAGCTGATCTTGACCTCCTCCGGGCCGAGATGGAGGCTGAGCGTTGAACACATCAGGAGGAGGAAAAATCTCTTCATGCTCAGGTTGTTGAGACCGAGAAGCAAAGGGATGTAGCTTTCCAGGAGGCTCAAAAGAATTCAGAGGCTGTGAAGAACTTGGAGGCCATGAAGGAGTGCAACGGTATGGTGGGTTCTTTTTGTTTCCTTCTACATTTAAATTCTCCTTTCTGCTGACGGCTACTGAAAACTGGAAAGCTTTGTGGAAATCCTTTTGTTTAGTAGCCGACGTTCTCCGAACTCCAGCGGATGATGGGCAATCTTGGGCTCAGTTGATTCCTTGAATTCCGACTCGTTTCCAAGAGTTTGTGAAGAGGTGCGCTCAACTGTGTACTAAGAATGTCCTGGCCTAGGTCTGGGTTCTTGCTCCAGCGGCTCCTTTGTCCAAGATAGCAGAGGAAGCTGATAGTCAAGAATACATTGATGCCGTTGAGAGGATGGAGCCTGAAGTTGAAGACTTAGCTAGTAGAATAGTAGATAATCTTAATATTGTTCTCCCTTCTCCTGATGATGAGGCTTGATGTATTTGACCTTTAGGCCCGTGCCTTGTAATATGACATTATGCTTCTTTTGAATGAAGATTTTTGTTGATGTCTTCTCTGCTTGGATGCCTTGTTTATTCCTTGGATGATTTGTCCAATTGGTTAGAGTTACTTGACTTGCCGAGTACTTTTCTGTCCCATGTAAACAACTTCGTTATATATATAGATCTTTGTGCTAACAACCTTTCCTGATCTGTCGAGTGCTTGTCTGGCCTTCTTCTGTGCCATATAAACAACTCGTTATATGGGTCTTGTGTTCTTGGGTATCTCCAGTGTAGCCCCCGAGCCTCTTGCTATTTGGAAACAAGTAGCTGGAGGGTCTTGTCTTGAAATTGCTCTGGTCTAAGCCTAGGGCTTAGTTTAGTCATTTTGCTTTTATTCAGGTTTTCGCTTGTTAGCTACCCTCGTCGGCAGGCTCAAGCGGTCTTTTCTAGCTATTTGCTCTTGGCCGGGATGCTACAGGCGTATTTTCAGCCATTTTGCATTTTTTTTTTCTTTCGGGTGTTAGCTTGTTAGCTACCCTCATCGGCGGGCTCAGCGGCTTTTCAGCTATTTTGCCTCGGCGGGATGCTCAGGCGTATTTTCAGCCATTTTGCATTTTATTTTGGGGCTTAGCTTGTTAGCTACCCTCATCGGCGGGCTCAAGCATCTTTTCAGCTATTTTGCTCTCGGCCGGGATGCTCAGGCATATTTTCAGCTATTTTGCATTTTATTTTAGGTATTAGCTTGTTAGCTACCCTCATCGGCGGGCTCAAGCGTCTTTTCAGCTATTTTGCTCTCGGCCAGGATGCTCAGGCGTATTTTCAGCCATTTTGCATTTTATTTTGGGTGTTAGCTTGTTAGCTACCCTCATCGACGGGCTCAAGCGTCTTTTCAGCTATTTTGCTCTCGACCGGGATGCTCAGGCGTATTTTCAGCCATTTTGCATTTTATTTTGGGTGTTAGCTTGTTAGCTACCCTCATCGGCGGGCTCAAGCGTCTTTTCAGCTATTTTGCTCTCAGTCGGGATGCTCAGGCGTATTTTCAGCCATTTTGCATTTTAGAAACAACTCGGAGAGAGCCATGAGACATATGTTTGTCGAGAGATAATCATCTTTATTGATCATGAATATTGATGTGCTACAATGATACATAGCGCTATTTTTGTTGATCATGAACTTTGATCTCCTATGTCCTTGTATACATATTTTCACCTTGGAAGTTGTTTCATGCGTAGAATCTTCTGTAGCTGACTGATGTGCCATGATTTGTTGACTTCTTTTGTACGTCGTCAGCTATGATCTTGTATTGGCCTGGTCCGATGACTTTATGACGACAAAAGGACTTCCCATGGACTGAGTAGTTTGGTTGGCGTCCGTTCGGTTTTTTGTTTTTTTCTTCTAGTACTAGGTTCCGACTTGTAATGATCGAGACTGGGTGTATTCTTGTTGTAGTGGCGTCTTAGTCCTTGGAGGTATCTTGCTGATTGCGGGTAACGTTTACTTCTGACTTCTTCTATACTGGTCGAGTTCCTAATTTTGGGTGTGTTCTGCTTCTCCTTCGTCGTATTGCTCTATCTTGGTGACGTCCAGATCAAGTCTGTGGGTAGTACGGCTTCTGATCCGTACACTAGGAAGAAAGGGTAAGAGGTACTCCGGTGGCTCTGCTTATTGAGTCCGTAGCCCCCCATACAAACCTTGGGTAATTCTTCAATCCATTTTGATCCATAGTCTACTAGTTCTTCGTACAGTCTTGGTTTCAATCCGGCTAGTAGAGTCCATTAGCCCTTTCTACCTATCCATTGGCTTCTGGATGTGCAACTGACGCATAATCTATGCTAAAGCCACAATCATGTGCCCAACTTTTGAATTCTGTAGCTGTGAAGGGAGAACCCAAATCTGTGATGATTCGATTGGGGCATGCCGAAGCAGTGCATGATGTCTTGGATGAACTCGACTGCTTTGGCTGCACTGTATTTTGTGAGTGGTTTGTATTCGATCCACTTGGTGAACTTGTCAATTGCTACAAAGATGTACTCGAAACTGGCCTTTGCTTTCTTGAGAGGTCCTACTTGATCTAGCCCCCAGCAGGAGAAAGGCCAAGCGGGTGGGATGCAGATGAGGTTGTGGGCTGGCACATGAGTCTGTCTTGCGAACATCTGACAACTTTTACATCTTCTGACGAGTTCTTCTGCGTCTTTCAAAGCGGTTGGCCAGTAGAAACCAGTGCGAAATGCTTTGCCGACTAGTGTTCTTGAAGCGGTGTGATTTCCATAGCAACCTGAGTGTATTTCACTCTAGGATTTGTTTGCCTTCTTCAAATCAGACGCATTTTAGGAGTACTCCTGATGATGTGGCTCTTCTGTATAGCTTGTCTCCTACTAGGACGTAATTCTTGCTTCTGTGAACGACTTGTGTGGCTTCCTGTTTTTCCGCTGGTAACCTATTTTCTTTGATGTAATCAATAAAAACCTGTGTCCATGAAGTGTTGATCACCAGAATCCGGTTGCCTTTGGGCTGTGAGTTCTGTGGTTGTCTCACCGGATTGTTTGATAGAGGGAGCTGATAACTCCTCTATGAATACGCCGGGTGGGACCTTTGCCCTGTTGGATCCAAGCTTGGCAAGAACATCTGCTGCAATGTTGGAATCTCACAGGACATGTAGAATTTCTAATCCTTGGAAATGTTTTTCGAGTTTTCAGATTTCTGCACAGTAAGCACTCATGTTCTCTTTGGTGCAATCCCAATCTTGTTGACTTGGTTGATGACTACTTGCCGAGTCGCCGTATACGAGTAATTGCTTGATTCCGAGGGTAATAGACACTCTTAGCCCGTGTATGAGAGCTCTGTATTCTGCTTCATTGTTGGTAGCTTGCCATAATATCTGAAGGACATACTTTAGTTGTTTTTTGTCCAGAGAAATTAGGAGGATGCCTGCACCGGCTCCGCCTAGCTTGAGTGATCCATCAAAGTACATTTTCCAATGATCAAGGATGGCGCTTGACACGGGTTGTTGAATTTCTGTCCATTCAGCAACAAAATCAGCAAGGGCTTGAGATTTAATTGCTTTCCATGGGGTGAAATCGATGTTGAGAGCACCGAGTTCAACCACCCACTTGGATATGTGTCATGTTGCGTCTTTGTTATGTAAGATGGTCTCCTAGTGGGAAATCTGTCACCACGGTAATCTTGTGGCTTTCAAAATAGTGACGAAGCTTGCGTGACGTGATCAGTAGGGCATAGAGTAGTTTTTGCATATGCGGGTACCAGATTTTTATTCTGACAGTACTTCGCTGATGTAGCATACTGGGCATTGTACTTATACACGCGCCCTTCTTCTTCCCTTTCCACTACTATCGCCGTGCTGACTACAGTAGAAGTTGTTGCAATGTATAGCTCAGGTCTTCGTCTTTCTTTGGAGGTGTGAGGACTGGTGAGGAGGTGAGGTATGCCTTAAGTTCTTGAAACGCTTCATTGGCTTCTTCCATCCATTCGAACTTGTCTGTCTTATTTAGCAGTTCAAGAAAGGCAACCCTTTTTCGCCAAGTCTTGATATGAAACGGTTGAGTGCCGCCATGCAGCCTGTTAGTTTTTGTACATCTTTGACGCTTCGAGGAGGGCAAATCTCTGTTATGGCTCGAATTGCTTGGCGCTTGCTTCTATTCCGCGATGACTGACCAAGAATCCGAGTAGTTGTCCTAAAGGAACTCCGAATACACACTTGTTTGGGTTCAATTTCCACCTCCACCTTTTTAGATTCTCAAAGGTTTGTTTTAAGTCTTCAATCAGTGTATCCGGGTTCTTTGTTTTTACAACCACGTCATCCACATATGCTTCTACGTTTTCGCCGATCTAATCACCAAGGCATGTTTGGATGGCTCTTTGGTAGGTGGCTCTAGCATTCTTAAGTCCAAACGACATGGTCTTGTAGCAGTAGGTGTCGAATGGAGTGATGAAAGATGTCTTGCTTTGGTCATGTTCTTTTAATGCGATTTGGTGATATCCGGAATAGCAATCAAGAAAGGATAATAGGGCAGATCAGTTTTTCGAAGCAATTTTTGAGACCCTAAATGAATTCAAATGAAAAACTTTTCAACTACAAAGTTGTATAACTTCTCAAGATCTACAAAGTTTATTTTGGTCATTTCTTCATTTGACAAAGCGACAATAACGTTGTTCATAAAATCTACATCACTCATATCTCGCATATGAGTTTGCATGAAAGTAGAAGACAGATAGAGAAGAGGGTGTGAAAAGGGGAACTACCACTATGTCGGATGAACAAATGACCAAAAGAAACGTTGTAGATCTTGATAAGTTATGAAATTTGGAGTTGGGCAACATTTTGATTAGAAAGCCAGCGTGTCATGCCAAAAACAGACGTTTGAAAATTGAAATTTTAAAATTTGAATTTTTGCAAAAAGACCGCGGATGGGAAAAACTTCCGAAATGAAAAATTGTAGATTCTGCAAAGTTCTGAAACTATGGTAGTTGACAACTTTTGTGATTGAAATCATCTTATCATGCAAAACTACGTTTGAATCTCTCAAATTTAAAATTCAAATTTTCAAACGACCTCGGATGGAAAAACTTACTAAATGAAAATGTGTAGATCTCAAACAAGTTATGAAAACTTTGTAGTTGACCACTTTTGATTTGAATTCATTTAGGGCCTCAAAAAAAGCAATTTACTCTCAGTTTGCCGAGTGCCTTTTTTCTGGCACTCGGCAAAGCCGTATTTTGCCGAGTGCCTATGTTTTGGCACTCGGCAAAGAGGCATTTTGCCGTGTGCATTTTTTGGCCCTCGGCAAATCAGTTTTTCGAAGCAATTTTTGAGGCCCTAAATGAATTCAAATGAAAAACTTTTCAACTACAAAGTTGTATAACTTCTCAAGATCTACAAAGTTATTTTGGTCATTTCTTCATTTGACAAAGCGACAATAACGTTGTTCATAAAATATACATCTCTCATCTCTTATCTTAGTTTCATGAAAATAGAAGAGAGATATATATGATTTGTGAACAATGTTACTATCACTATGTCGGATGAACAAATGACCAAAATAAACTTTGTAGATCTTGAGAAGTTATGAAATTTGTGTAGTTGGCAACATTTTGATTTGAAATCATTTTGTCATGAAAAACGACGTTTGAATTTGAAACTTTTAAAATTTGAATTTTTCAAAAGACCTCGGATGGAAAAACTTCCTAAATAAAAATTGTAGATCTCCAAAGTTATGAAACATTGTAGTTGGGCAACTTTTTGATTTGAAAATATCTTGTCCATGCAAAACTGCGTTTGAATTTCAAATTTTAAAATTCAAATTTTAATAAACGACCTCGGATGGAAAACAACCAAAATAAACTCTGTAGATCTCGAAAAGTTATGAAACATTGTAGTGGCAACTTTTTGATTTGAAAACATCTTGTCATGCAAAACTGCGTTTGAATTTCCAAATTTTAAAATTCAAATTTTTGTAAACGACCTCGAATGGAAAAACTTCCTAAACTAAAAGTGTAGATCTCGAAAAGTTATGAAACTTTGTAGTTCACAACTTTTTTATTTGAATTCGTTTAGGGCCTCAACAAACAATTTACACTCGGTTTAGTATAATTATTGGGAACTAACACGGAATCTAGACACAAGTGACAGTGTGGTGTAGTGGTAAAGGAGGTTTGTGCGTAGCAGGAGGTCTCGGGTTCGAATCCCGTCGGCCGCATAGCCGTGGTGAAATTTACGCGAAAAAAGCCGAAGATGGATGGGCGCTGACCGGTGGGGGCCTCCATCAATTAAAAAAATTAAATTTTTTTTGGGTAAAAATTCTCATTTTTTTCGGGTTTTTTTTCGGTTCCAACTTTGCCGAGTGTCCGCCCTTTGCCGAGTGTCCGGCACTCGGCAAAGCCTTTGCCGAGTGCCCGGCAAAAAACACTCGGCAAGACGTCTTTGCCGAGTCATTTTTTACCGAGCGTAATTCGCCGAGTGTTACACTCGGTGAACAATTCGCCGAGTGTTTAGCCTTTTGCCGAGTGTTTGGGACACTCGGCAAACTCAAGGAGTCCGGTAGTGTGCCGTGTGTCCGTGGGCACATGGCGAAGCCAAAAAACACTCGGCAAAGTCTTTCCCAAGTATGGCACTCGGCAAACGATTCTCGGCAAACACAGACTCGGCAAAGCTGTCTTTGCCCAAGTGCTAAACCCGACACTCGGCAAAAAATATTTCAAAAAAATATAAAAAAACCCAACGCCCGCCCGCCCGCAGCTCGCCCCGCCGCCGCTGCCACCACGTCGCCACCACCCACGCCGCCACCACACCACGCCGCCGCCGCCACGCCCCGCCGCAGCTGCTTGTCGATGACAGCATCCTCGCCGGACCGCTAGGATCCGACCACCCGCCGCTGGATCCGGTCGCTCAATGCCGGATCCGCTTCACCCGCTGCCGTGACGCCGGAGTTGACACCCGTGACGCCAGATGGTCTCCCCCGCTGCCGGAGTTGACGCAGACGTCGAAGAGTAACGCCACCGCAGGAAAGCTGAGGCCGGAGGAGGAGTGCCCGCCGCACCCACGCCGCCTTTATCGCCTCGGTCACGCCCGCACTGCCGGATCCGGGCTCCTCCTCGCCCACGGCCGCTGGATCCGGGAGGGAGGGGAGGGAGGGGCCACCATGCCAGATCCGGGAGGGAGGGAAGGGAGGGGGTGCCGCCGCCGGCCAAATCGGGAGGGAGGGGGAGGGAGGGGTGCCGTGCTCAAGGAGGGAGGCGAGGAGAGGGAGGGGCCAGCGCCGGGATAGAGAGGGAGAGAGGGAGGGATGGCGCGAGGGAGAGTGGGAGGGAGGGGGCGGCGGCTGCGCGAGTTTATAATGTGCCGAGTTTGCCGAGTGTCGAATCTAGGACACTCGGCAAAGCTAAGTTTGCCGAGTAGTGTCAGATCACGGCACTCGGCAAACTTATCTTTGTCAAGTGTCTGCACTTAGCAACTTATCTTTGCCGAGTGCCTATCTTTTGCCGAGTGTTTTCTTTCTCGTTTGCCGAGTGCCAAACTTTGCCGAGTGTTTTTTTTGCCTCTTTTGCCGAGTGCAATTATTTTGCCGAGTGTTTTTATGATAGCACTCGACAAATAGCTTCTTTGCCGAGTGCCCGATAGCATGCACTCGGCAAATATTTTAGCACTTGGCAAACACCCAGTTTCCGGTAGTGGTTATGATACCTAAACTCTATGTGTATTTCTGGCCTGGAGAAGAGTTCAAACATCCTGCACAACTCCTTGGCCACACGCCTTCTCTGACTAATATATCAAAAATTATTGTTGCCTTTGTCAATGGTGTCGCCCAACCAAATAATCGCTCCACAAAATCAAGATCACGAGTAGTTCATCCAAACAGATGGATTTGAATTTTTTCTAGGCCAACCAACAAAGTTTCTCAGATCGCCAGTTTGATTGGTGCTCACAATTACATCCAGGTGGACATGCATGCAATGGTTCCTGACACAACATACCATATCAACACACAGCGACGGAGGGCAGCGGTGGGGCTGGGGGGCTCTAGCCCCCCCCCCCCCCCCCTACCGATCCTGGGCACGTGGAGCCCCCCTAAGCCCTCCCTTAAAATTTTATGCATATATGTATTAGGTAGAAGGGGCTAAGATTAAGAGAAGATAAAAAAGCCTCTATTCTTTTGTTCAGCCCCTCCTAAATTTTTTTCTGTCTTCGTCCCTATCAACACGATGAGATCAACTAAAAAATTGGTGAAAGTAGAGGAATCCAAAAAAAATTATCAGATTGCGAAAATACTTCAAGGTATGTCAGCAAGAAATCAAGTCATCAACAACATCTGTGGAAAATTCTACCTAGAAATTCATTTGACTGTAGTAGTATGAGTATTGTTGTAAATTAAATTGGCGCGACGGACATCTCATATTGTCATAGAATTGTACGTAGCCTGACTTATTGTTGTATCAATAGATAATATCCCATTGTAAACAATGCTAAATTTGACCTTAGGGCATAGATTATCAATGGAAATTTTCGTCCATAACATCACTTGATGGGAAATCTTCATTTAAAGTACAAAGTTATAGTCAAAGGCATGTGCCATGCGGTGTAAGGTCCTACTTTTCACTGGCAGAAGCTAATGGTATAGATTAAAAGTTCACCTCAAGTGGTGATATTAATAAAAATATTTCTCTACAGATTACATACAAATATTAGAATTTACAAACTCAAGATTGAAAGGCCATTGTGCTATCAAGATTGCCCTTTACTGCAAGAACTTAGACTACTTGTACATTACCATATAGTGCAAACAAACTCAAAAACTACACATGCTTCTAGCCCAAGTACTAGAGATAAAAGTGTTTCAATCAGGAGGACATGTATTGAATACCATTATCATATTTAAACATCGGAACATAACATAAACATGAAACTAATGTCTAGGGCCACTATGAACTCATGGCTTTGGCAGAAAAGAAAAGTCCAAGTGGAGATTTCATCCCCATAGATTACCTTTCTAATTAACCTTCCCCTTTGATCACTCATTGAAGGGTCTATCAACGATTACACACATTCAATTTGCACTCAATTAAGATGCAATAATAAGGCCATGGCAAAATAAAAGAAATAGGCAGAGCATGAGCTAAGCAGGCACACAATCTATTATATATGGAGGCTGCTCACCACCATGACAAGCATCCTTTGTTATCCACGCTGGATCAATGCATGTTATCAATACACCCTAAGAAACTTAAGTGGCCAATCTGAGCATTTTACAAAACCGGTGACCTACTAGCTTAGCACCCACCAACACCATACAAGGTTGTACATCTGGAGCTATTTTCTCTTCTTTTAAGTTCTAATTAAAGAGCCTATTATATGAAAAAACATAGTTTTACCTCGGGAGCAGCAGGTAATTCTAGCACCAGCTTTCTTACACCAGTGCATACCCTGAGAATATGGAACAAGCTGGCCCGATAGGAATGCCCAATTGACATCTCAATGAGGTGCAGAGTTGTAACTTTCGGAAGCGTCCTCATGTCTTCCATCAGGTATTGATGGTTCTCTATGTCCTGTGTGTGCATAGGAAATCAGAACAAAAAGAGAGATCATGATATTTCAAGAAAGGTTTATTTCGCCAAGAACTATTTCTAGAAATATGCCTATATATGATTGGCGTGCTTAGGTTGTGGATGCAGTATTGGTGCCAAGGTATTGGTGGCTTAGCATTTGGGTCCATAAAATTGGCCCCTCAATGTCAAGTCCAGCAATTGTTTTTTTCATGTATATGGTTCCTTGATGGAACATGTTTTTTCAGAAAAAAAGGGCCAAAATATATAGGCTAAATTGACCATATATATGCATATATATCTTGGGAAGTAGTGATAGCTAGCAAAGGACTCAAGCAAAGGAACAGGTGAGAATTCTTCAGTTGATTCTCCAATACCACCAACTAACAAGGGACTCTGCTAGTGGTGTATTGTATCACATGCATACTGTGCCCAATAATATTTCTCAAATTTGTGCCCAGCAGGTAACTGGGAGGGCAATCTGGATCGGGGGCTCACAACTCAATCTCTCACACACGGAACCATTTCACATTTATTTCACACAGTAGAAGGAAGCATGATGACGGTGGTGTCGTGAGCTGTAAGCCATCATATGTCGTTTCAGTAATGCTGGGAAGTGGGGCGTCTGTCCGCCCAGACACCGCTCGCCCCACTCCGCTCCGCGCAATACAGTGCTTCTCGGCTTCTAAAAAAACAACGCCCCTCGCCTTCTCCATAGAAGGGGACGCCCGCCGCGGCCTTCTCTAGCACGGCGGCGCCACACCAGGCCCATTCCCATGCTACTCCAAACGCCCACGCCACGCCACCATCCAGCGCCACGCCCCCATCCTCCTCGCCTAGCTTCATGAAAGAGGAGGCAGAGGAGGCCTGAGCCTACGCCCCCATCCACCTCGCTCCATCGGTAGGAGGGGAGGCTTGCGCCACTGCAGTTCCCCACCAGGTAGGCCGTGGCCGCCGGCAACGCTGTGTTTTAACTGTTTCAGGCGTTTTCAAACATGTTGCAAGCCTTTGTTTCAAGTTTTTTCTGTTGTTTCAGATGTATGTTTCAAGTGTTTCATACGGACTTCCAATGGACACAGGAGATTAACAACAAACCATGCTTACTGAAAGACATGAAAATGCTCTCGGGCATTACAGTTTTGAACCTGGATCTAATTTCAAACGGACATGCCTTTGGGGCCAGCTTATTCCATGTCCTCAGGTTGTGTTCTGGTACAAGAAAGTTGACTCTGCATATTTCAAGCAACAGCCTGGAGGTAAAGTTATCTGTTGTTTATATTATGCGTTTGCATTTCTCCTTGTTGGTTGCATGCTTATATTTTTGCTGCGATATATGTTCATCTGTTCTAACTATGTGGCTTATTTATGTCCTATAATGATGGCACTTTGCTCTACATTTGGGTTTTCACTGTGTTAATAACATTTGGTTTGCAAGTATGTGTTAGTAACTTAGTATATATATTTTAGTTATTGTCAGTAGCTTTGAAATAGTGGGAGTAAATTAACAGTCATTGCATTCAAAAAAATTGACAGAGTTCTTGCATGCATGGTAGGCCTGTTATTGTTGATACAACTAGGAGTTAGGAGATAATAGTAAGCTTAACCTAATTTGTAAGGTCCATTGAAAATCTTCTTGAATATGTGATGTTGAATTGTTGATAGCACGATACTAGAGGATTTTGAAATTTAATAAGAATCACTTTATGCCAGTCTCTCTTAGCTCATCAGAACACATATACTACTGGAATCTGATGGCCTCAGGCTAATATGTCTAGGTGCATATAATCCTTTTTGATGATGCCTTGATAACATATTTGGGCAATATGATAATTTTCAAGTTCAACTCTTAACGGGTTAGCCTTACTAAGCTACATATTTGCATTCGAAACATACTAACACATATTTGCAACCGAATATATATTGCCAGGAACAAACTGCATGTCCACCTGGTTGCATCTGTGATGAGCAACAAGACTGGAAATTCAAGGAACTCTTGTTGAGCCACCTCCAAGAAGTTGAAATCACTGAGTTGAGAGGATCTGAACATGAAGTTATCTTTGTGAAGCATCTAATCAGCTGGGCTATAGAGCTAAAGAAGATGACGATACTTTTCAATTCTTTGGTGACTGAAAGCATGGCCAGGAAGTCGTACCAGATACTACGAAGGTTTTCTAGGCGAGAAATATGCATGGAACTTTACATGGATAAGGACACGCGGTGATGGTGCTGTATGTGCCCAAAGACTAAAGCACTAGCTACCGCTACTACTTGAAATCAGTTTAAGCGCTAGACATCGGCAAAAGCCAAGGGGCTGTTTCGAGTTTGGTTCTTTAGAATGGGGAATGTCTAGAAGGTTTCGTGTATTGATTTACGTTAATATTGCATCAGAAGTCCAAGGACCAGGGTGTGACTAAGAGCTGACTGTTTTTATTGTTGTTACATCAGCACTTTTAGCTTGTAAATTAATAATGCAAGCTATTGCAATGCTCCTATTCCTAGGCTATTACATTACATATGCTCTTGTGTTCATTGATCACATATGTATATCGTGCTTTCTTCATTTTGTGAATGTTTACATTTGATTTGGTTCTTTAATTTTTCTTTTGAAATGCAAGCTTGAAATGTCTATGGTCTACTTATTTGGCTTGCTTTGATGAGGGGGAAACAGTGTTGTTTCTGTAAATTCAGGAGGTTAATTTGACTAGTAGGCCTGTTTGCATAGGTGATCTTGGCTGTTGCTGGCTGCCATATATGCATAGGTATTGCACTGAACAGTTGGTGGGCATAGTGCTGCGCAACAGGTGTTCGAAGGAGATGCACATTAGCAGTTCGTTGGGTAGAGACAGTGCGTGGGTCCCTCCCTCTTGAGCTTACGACAAAACCTCTACGGCCATCCATTCATAGTGAAAGTGAGTTTCTTCCTGCTGGTGACAACACTAATAAGGTGTTCTTGCTATTCTCTGCCTGAGGAATCATTTCACATTATTCACTGCTAAGGGTTTGGCGGTTCGAGAACAGTGGTGGAGTGTTGCTTTCTTCGCCACAGGAAACTCCAAACGAAGCAGGCAAGCAGCAGTAACAGTATGCGGCATATATAGTTGTCTGATGCTACCTGCATGCTCTGAAAATGACCATTTGGTTGTTGTGCAAAAACAAGGAACATCGACTGAAATTGTGATGTTAAACTCAAGTGGTTTGTTATGCAGAGCACCTGGCATTTCCTAGAGCCCTTGCTCAATCATACTACAGAACTTGACCAATGTGGCTGACAATCCTGTGGATGCTTGGTGAGCACCCTAAAGTCTTACCGTGTAACTCAATCTCTGATGAACTGAAATTGTTATGAGTCTTTGTTCTCAGCTGATCTATTTGTTGGGGTCTAATAACAATGGGAAATTCCGTATAAAGTGCATAATTACTTTTCAAGGTTTATATAAACCTCTTCATAGTGAAAAGCCAAAAGGCAGTTATTGAGATGGCTAAACCAAGTCAACCATTTATTGTGAAGAACAACCAAATAGGTTGATATTTTGGATGGTACTAAAGATGCACGCCTAGATATTTCTAGATGTGTTTTTTTCTCTTGGGATTGACAGATCCTGACATGACAAAATCACGGAAGAAAGACCTTTTGAAAAAGCTATAAGGTCGGCCAAAATAAACACCCCATCAACATAAGGCGTAAGAGCATCTCTAACAACGCTACCTAAAATAGACCCCTACTTTTCTGTTTAGGTAGCCACCCATTATGATAATACCAATTTTTTTGATGTTTTCTCCGGCAGCACTATCTAAAACGAGCCACCCAAATCCATTATATGAGAGAATGACATGTGGGACCCATAGTCATCCTCTCTGTCTTCTCTCCATCACAAACGAACTCGGATGAACTCGGCCGGCTACCTCGTGACAGGGAGGTCGGCGGTGTCGAGAGGTCCACCCGGGCAGGGCCAGTACATCATGCTGAGCAGAGCCACGCCCCACTGGGAGAGGTCCGCCCACACTGAATAGACGAGAACCGATGGCGCGGAGGCCTGTGCGACAGTGGGAGGCAGCGCACCGGGCAAGGCATGCAGGGAGGCAGGGCCCGCACCGGCGAAGAGCCGAGCCTGGAGCGACCGGGAGGCCAGGGCTGTCGCGCTAGGGAAACGTCGAGCCGGGAGGGCCAGCTGCGCCAGACAGGGGAGTGGTGGCGTCGACGACAGCAGGAGGCTGCGGCGAGCAGGGAGGCAGATCCATCGCGTTGGGTAGGGTGTGTCACCGCACTAGGGCAGGGACGCTGGCGGGGCGGGCAGGTCGCGAGCACGCACAAAGAGGAATCAGGCGAAGGAAAAATTTGCCTACTCCAGTAGGGAGGCAACAGGAATGAGTTGTGAGAGGGGGACAATAGGAGGCCAACAAATTTGAGAGCCCAACAGGATTTGTTTCGTGGAAGAAGAAGTTGGAGCAGAATTTTTAGCCTCCACTATCCAAATTAGGAATAGGAGGTCATTTAGGTAGTGTTACCGGAGACACCCTAACTAAACCGTTCTTCGTGCTATTGCTATCAAGTGACTCCTCGTAGCAAATGGAAGAAAAGACCAGATAACTGAATTGTCCTTTTATTTGGTGATGGTTTTCAAAATTAGCTATTTATAGGAGGACAAATGATTTAGAGCCGTGGGCAGTATAGTTATGTAGTTTCACCATATTTTGTGTTACTTTTATTTTAAAAAAGTTAATTTTTGATGTTTTTTTAAAAAGAAGAGTATTTCCCATCGCTAAAGACGAGAGTAGCCGCGCATACTACCGGAGACTGAAGAGCCAAACGCCTGAATCCCCTTCCTTTCCGATGGAGGCAACCCAGAGCGGCGGTCCGCTCGCCGTCAAGACCTCCGAGGACGACGCCGGCGTGGACAGGCTCAGCACGCTCCCCGACGACACCCTGATCCGTATCCTCATCCGCCTCTATGACGCCGCCGCCGCCTGTCGGACCAGCGTGCTGTCCAGCCGCTGGCTCCGCTTCTGGCTGCTCCTCCCGGAGCTTCAGTCCCCTCTCTGCTCTGAGCCCCGCCTTGTCGCTGCTGCGCTAGCCGCTCACGAGGTGGCGCTCAGTTACCTCAGCGTCGGGACACTGGACGCCGACGCCGAGTCCGTGGCGGCCTGGCTCCCCTCCATGGCGCGCCGCCTCACCGGCCACCTCAGCTTCACGAACCACGCACCGGGGAGAGACATCGATGACGACGATGGTGGCGGCGGCGGTGAGGAAAGGGTCACCCTTGAGCTGCGCTGCCTGGCGAGCGCCACCAGCGTGACCCTCGGCCTCGGGTGCGGCCTGGGGATCGCCGTCGCGCCCATCGGCGTCTTCACTCGGCTCACTGACATCTCCCTGACCCGCGTCCTGTTTCGCGGCACGTGCACGCTCAGCGACGCGGTCTCGTCCCCGCGGTGCCCCTGCCTGGTCAAACTCACGGTCCGCGGCGCCCGAGGCCTGGACAACCTCACGATCCGTTCGGATTCTCTCCGGGAGATGACGCTGGACAAGGTGCGCGGCCTGGGACAGCTCGCCGTGGCTTCGCCGGCCCTTGAGTACCTGAGCGTGTTTGGCTGCGCTTCATTTTTGATTGGGTTCAGCCGGTCGCCGACATCTCAGCGCCTGCGCTGAAGGTGCTCAGGTGGGGGGATCTGTTTGATCTGATCTCTGTCCACCTTGGTACCATCAAGCATCTGGAGAGCTAGCGTGTGCCCCATCATACTTCTTGTGTATGGATCTCCGGCCATTGCACCCGATTCCGATCAAGACTGTCTAGGGCTGTTGCGGTGTTTTAAGACCATCCAACATCTCCACCTCACACTAGCCTACCTGCCGGTGAGTTCAGTTAGTTATAGTTCCTCTCTTATTTGGAATCATGTTGCCATGGCAAGATTTTTTTTCTCTACTATGTTTATTGATGACTTTAACTGGGCACATATTTGAGAGCTGGACGCTGACATCCATACTAGTTGGATAAATAAACATTTCACATAATTTCCTAATCTAGACAGAACCGACAGAATTAAGAAATTGCCATGAACTACACTATGTATGATAGTTTATATTTGGAAAACAGATTAGCTTTGCTCTGTAATTCAGAGAAGTGCCCTAATGAAAAAAAAGAATGGATTTGTCATTGGACTTGTCCAATTCAGGGTGTATACACAAATGTATCCCTGACGATCGTTTTTGAGAAATTCAGCCATGGTATATTCCAGTTTTTTGCTTTGCTCTTGTCCCAGCAACATTTCTTAGCACTCTCAATCTTCACTCTAACTCTCTATTTCCAAATTGATATATGATCTCCTTTTTACTATGGTGACTTCCTATGGATGCACAGAATATTGATGACACAGAATACTTGATGGAAGACATGACAATTCTCCCAGACATTATGACTTTGGATGTGAGAGTAATCGCAAACGAACATGCCTTTGGAGCCAGCTTATTCCATGTTCTCAGGCTGTATTCTAGTATCAAAAAGCTGACCCTGGACCTTTTCTCCCCCCAGTTTGGAGGTAATTGTTATCCCTTTAATTTATATAATATTCATTTGCATTTCTTGGTTCACCAAGTCCTGATCTGGTAGTGCCCATAGGTGTTGGTTGCATGCTTATAATTTGTGTTGCAGAGTTTCTCTGGTAACTATATGTCTACACTTTGCTCTATATTGAGTTCTGAATGAATAGTAATGCCGCGTGGGTTGCAAATATGTGTTACTTTTTTATTTTTTGTGACCCTCTTTGAAATAGATGGTAGTGAATTGACTGTTGTAGGGTTGGCATGATCAGCAAGGTGTTAGGAGACACCAACAGCAAGCTTCGTGTACATGATTATTCAGTGTTTCCATATCTCTATTAGATAATTTAGGCCCTAAGGTTAATGGAAAATCTTCTTTAGTTTGTGATGTTGCTAGAGAATTTGTGGAATTTTATAAAATATCATGGCTATAATTTTATTATATCACTTTCACATAGGCTGCTAGCTCAAAATAATTACATTACTGCAACCTGATTGCTTTAGACTAATGTCTATATATCTAGGACCCCTTTTGTAAATGTTGATGATGTCTGATAACATATTCATGGCAATCTTGTCCAGTTCAATTCTTTATCAGTTATTAGTATTTACTAAGTCAGTATGAACCCTTGTTTCAGGTACAAGTTGCTTGTCTACCTGGTCGCAAATGTAATGAGCAAGAACTCTGCAAAAACTGAGGAACTCTTGTTGGATCACATCCAAGAAGTAGAGATCACAGGGTTGAGAGGACCTCACCATGAAGTTACATTGTTGAAGCATATATTTTGGTCTCCTCCCTGTCCCCCTTCCCCGAGCACCCACGTCGGGCGACTTGGGGGCGACCCCGCCTGCGCCCTAGGCCCCTGTATCTACGCCTCCCCTTCGGCCGTCATCGCCGCCCTCTGGCGTGCGGGCGGCGGCGGCCCCAAAAAAAGGGAGCTCGGCCGCAGCTCCTCCCCCTTCCGGCCCTCTCTTCTCCACCCCTACCACCACCAATCGTCACTATCTCCGGTTGCTGGAGGAGCAGCGCGTGCAGTTCTTCCTCAAGTTGCCGATGGAGCTCTCAAAGGTCATGAGCAACAGGGCTTACGTGCTGAAACCCGGAGCTTCGTTGGGCACGCCCTCCAAGCCCTATTCCCTACCGGGCACGACGTCCAGACCCGGTGGCCGATGGGTTGCATGCCTGTGCTGCAGTGGTGTGGAGGCTGTTGCAGCACCTGTGCCAGATCTAGCCTCCTCCCCTAGTCTTCCTCAGGCCGACTGGGGGCCGGATCTGGCCTGCCGTGGTCAGTGAGCAGACCTTGGGGTGAATAACCCCCCGCCAGGCTTCTTACCTTGGGCTGACGTCGGTGGCGCGCCAGCGTCATCACCTTCTTGGAGGCGTCATCAAATGCTCAGTTCATCGTTGGGGGTTGCTAGGGCAAGTTTGGAACGAAAGTCCCTTTGTGGGCGCTTCTCCCAACGAAGTTGGCATCCACGATGTCATCCCCTTCTTGAAGGCTTTGTTGATGCACTCCGCTTGCTCCCCCCGCGCCATTCGCCGGAGTCGCTACATACTGTGTATCTGCATGGGTTTCATTCTACTCTTTGCATCGGTCTGCCTGCCTCACTGATGTGGCCGCTGCAGTCGCTCCGGTTCACAGGCGGCTACCTGGTGCACTGTTGATGTTGCCCCTGCAGTATTGTTGTTGCCGCTGCAGTCGTTCGGTGGTTCGCAGCGGCTACCGGGCCGCTGTTGATGTTACCGCTGCACTTGCTCGGTTCACAGCGGCTACCTGGTCACTGTTGATGTTGCCGCTGTAGTCGCTTGGGTGTTCACAACGGCTACCTGGTCGCTGTTGCTTCTCTTAGCGGATCCTTGGCCGCCATTACTGCTCGATCGTTTGAGCGGGTGCTTTGCCGCTACCGTTTTTCTTCGACGGATGCTTTGTCGTCGCTAGCATCTTCGCCGTAATCTCGGCTCTTATTGGTGGATGCTGTTGCCACCGCGGCTTCGTCTTTTGGGTGGTCAGCCTTGTGTTGAATTTTTTTTGTGCAGGTCCTAGTCGGTTAGGGTCAGTGTTGAAGGGTCCTCTCACTTCCGCCTCTCTTTGCTTGTTTTCTTGTATCAGGTGCTTGGGGGGTCTTGGTAATCTTGGGATTACTGGGATGCCTTTTTATTGTAACTGTTTAACAACTTCTATTTCCTCTTAATGAAAAACGGGTTAAATGCCCGATCGCGAAAAAAAAAGTTACTTTGTTGAAGCAACTATTAAAGCTGGGCACAGTGCTAGAAAAAGATTGCAGTGACTTTTGATCCTTTGATGACTAAAATCATGGCTAAGGAGTTGTGCCAGATGTTCCGAAACTTCTCTCGGCCAGAAACATGCATGGAATTTTACATGTATAATGTTATTGAGTTGGGTGGCAGTTCTAGAGCAGATGAAAATAACATTCGGCGCTTCAATTACTGAAAGCATGGTCAAGGAGTTGTGTTGAGCCTTGTCAAGCTTCTCCATACCCAAGACATGTGGAATTTTGCATGTTATCACTATGTGGACAAGAGGTGGTTCACTGGTTATACTTACCAGCACCATAAGACCAAGGCTATGTGTGACTCATAAGTCATAATTGGTTATTGTGTTATACTTACGTGCATCATATGGCAGAACTCATATTATTTGTAAATTTCTTCTGTGAATGGCTTAGTATGTTGGCACTCTACAATGGAATGTTTGCATATGTCATTATATCCTTTTGCAATGCCCATCTCTAGGCTATTATTAAGTACATTATGCTCCGTGTGTTTGTTCACCTATGATGCCTTTTGTTTTACTTTTATTTTTCCTTCTGTGATGGTTTACATGTGGTCCTTAAATCCTGCTTTTACAAGCTAAAAGCATGAAATGTCCATTATTGATCGACCAATAGACCTATTTAGATAGTGAATCTTGAGGGCCCATTCTCCTGCCACGGGAATCATCCTCATGACATCCAAACTACTAAGGGCATGTACAGCGCGTCTTTTTAGCCTTTCTGCGTGTGGTGTTTTTTGTGCAAAGGTTCATCGCGAGCCGGGAGGGGGCCGTGCACGTCGTCTCGTGCTCCAAGATTCGAAGCGACGAGGACAGCCGCGCTGTACTGGCTTCGTCGCCAAGACTTGATCTGATGCGGCGCGAGGTTAATCGAAGCGTGAGGCACGGCCGCTGCGCGCGAACCACTGTTGCGACTCCCTGCTCCGGCTAGCTGGCAGCCGCACACGTGTCACCACCGGCCGCCCTGCTCCGCCACAGCTAGCCACCGCCGGCCACCCTGCACGCGCCGCCGGTGCCCGCCCAGCGTAAGCCACACCGGGCCGACACACGCGAGCCGCCCTACTCCGCCGCCGTCATCGTGGTTTTGGTCAAGAAGCAAAAGGAAGAAGGAGAGAAGCTTGCAGCACATGGGCTTGGCTGGCTACCACACAGCGAAAAGATGAGAGAGAGAAGCCTCGAGAAAAACGGATAAGACAGGAGGAGTCACTGGAACAGCAAATGAACTGGGTTCATGGACCATGGGTGATGGGTCCACATGTAAGCACTGTTCGCCTAAACGGTCGTTTAGCCCGTTTACACACCGTGTAAACGCTACACAGTGGTACACCGTTTCCGTTTAATTAGACGTTAAGCCCGTTTAATCATAC